>NW_006763291.1:2499905-2717376 GCF_000218685.1 Serpula lacrymans var. lacrymans S7.9 | reverse complement strand
TGTTATCTATCACAAAGTATATATTTATAATATTTGAAGTATCCCAGCCAGGTGGCTGAAATTATGCTGTTTGTGTACGAATCATACCTCTCCCGGCTTGGCTGGAACCCTAGTCTGCATCCAAAGTGAGGACAAAAACCGTAGTACAGGAATCTCCCTAAGCTAAAGTCACGTGCGGGGACATGTCGCATCCATATTGCCGTGTCTGCCGATCCAACTCAATGTCAGTTGTCGCTCAGTCCTGTAAATGTGGCCAATCTACCTTTTTATTTTCGTCTTATGAAGGCCATACACTTAATTGACACATTCTCAATACCCGGATGCCCCATGATACATAACCACGAACTAGAAGCCTTATTGATGGCAGGGATGTGCTGTTTTGTGACTGCTACAGGAACAGGTAAACCAACACTTTCATTTGACTCATGCATGTTATACAGGCTCTCTCTGAAGATTTGACACTACACTTGAAGGCCAATCATATATTGGGTGAAGTGCTACAGTTCAAAGTCTGGTGCTGGTTGTGAGTTGTTGGAATACTAGCTTGGTTGGAAATGAAGTGGAGAGAAATGTGTTGGAAGAGGGACTAAGATTAAAGTAAAGGTTAATAAAACTAAGTGAAACTCAGCCGCTGCCCGAGAGGCTATAGAAATGACTTTATTATTTACCTAAGTGAAACTACAATAGATGTTGATTTAAGGTGATCTCTAATAAATGTAATGTAACATACCTCAGCCGCTGCCCGAGAGGCTATAGAAACGACTGAGGTATTCCTATACTAAACCCCCTACTACTTATAGTCGGAGGTGCTACTCGCTACAGTATAATGACTCCTAGGAGTACAATTGTGCTCCTAGGAGAACAATGGTTACTCCATGGAGTGGTGGCTATGCTCCATGGAGAACAATGGCTGCTTCGGCAGAGACCGGGTTTATCCGGTTTTGTCACAACATTAACAAACTTGTGGTAGTGCTGCCGCTCCAAGTGACAATACCATTTTGGAAGGCATGCCGTGGATGCCACATTTGTTTGGCTGCTTGATGGGAAGAGATTCCCGTACGACGGTTACTTGGGCGCGTTTGGAAGCAGACCATTGATAGGAGGAATGACTGTCTTCCTCCTAAATGGTATGCCTAGGGGAGACTACTGGAACCCTTTCATGCCCGTGGTGTATATTGATATATTGTAGTCCTTTACACGTGGTCTCCTTACTGACAGAACAGATTATTCATGTTATGTCGATGTCGTTTCTCCTCTGTTTCCTGGTCCAGCTCCGAGTCCGGTAGAATGCCTCCGAGTCATTCTCCGGCGACCTTGATACGATATTTCTACTTTCAAGTCCCATGATAACTTGACTATGCTAGCATAAATCTCTTGTGTTTGTACACACAGTTCTCACTAAGTTAATTCTCAAGTTCTTGGATTGGCGAGCAACAATTGTATGGGTGCTGCAGCTTCAGCGATCGATGGGAGTATCAATTTTTGTTCTTCCTTACGTTTTGAAACACTGGAACTGGTCACACATCAACAGCATTACACTTCGACACTGACCCGGACCCATAAGAGCCTACAATGCGGTGTCAAGGTCCTTGTGAGGCATTTATACGACAGCCACGGTCGAATGGCAGGGGCGGAAAAACATTATTCCGAGTCCAAACATCACATGCCCTACCTTGAATTATACATCTCTGTATCGATAATGCTGGGCTCGTTTGGAAGTTTCTATGATTCCCTTCTGATGGGCGGGGCAGGCTGGATGGTAAGCAGCGATAATGACGGCAAGTCAATATCTGTAGTCGCACATTTATCTCTTTCCCTCTTTTTATTTTACATTCCATCGCACAATCTACAGCAACCATAACATGAAGTTCTAACATCAAATTTTGTCCCCTCTTGCCCTAGGGACACGATGCTAGTCACGATGACATATGGGCAACTTTCATGCTGTCAAAGGTTGATCAATTGGGTTAGTCTGCCTATTTCTTGTATGTTTAATCCTCACCGCTATCCTTTTGATGGCAGTGCCAGTGCACCGGTGCTGATGAGCTAGTGCTTTGCCTCACCATACCGTGACCGGCAATCCGACATGTTAAAATGGCATCCGTCCTTGATCCATCCCCCCTCGACCTTCCTCAATGGCGCCCACTAATCTTTCTTCTCCTGTAAATACTCAAGGGAAAAAGACAGGACTTTTTATAGCGATACGCTATAAACGACATCGTTTATCGGGCTACGAGTCTCTCAAATATCCCCATGATGATGCAAGACTATTGAGAAATTTCTGCGTTCGTGAGTATTATACCCCCTCCCATATATTCGTCACTTATCATATCTATTCTAGAAAATTATGGGTATGCGGCAGACGACATTACTTTGATGCTTGATGATGGGGATAAAAGTCATCGTCATCTATGGCCAACACACAAGAATATGGTATGTCTTTGGTATGAATATACATTTGTTTTTTTGCAGACGTACATTTCACCTTACAGTTGGCGCAAACCAAACTATTTGTCAAAGGTGCAAAAGCTGGTGATCACTTCTTTTTTTATTGTGAGTACATTGTTATTGAGCATCTTCGTTCTTCGTGGGACGAAGTCCGGTATTGCTAACTATTTCATGCGCTTACAGTCTCTGGACATGCCCGCCAAAGGACAAATTATAACCATACCGAGGAAGATGGTAAAGATGAAGGTATAGCACCTCGTTCTTTCAGTTTTTCCATCAAAACGAACACTTTGCAGTGATTATAGGATGTAACGGCGGAGAAATAATCGACAATGTAATCTCTATTCCACCTGACACGGTCCCATCTAACACAAGGCTCCTCAGGAACTCAAGGAGTGTCTTGTCAAAAATCTACCGAAGGGTAGCCAGCTGTTTGTGAGCATTGGGTGAAACTTGGATTTTTTATTTTCTACTCACGTGTCATCCAGGCGCTATGGGATTCGTGTCATTCTGAGACCATATTGGGCGAGTCATTTCCTAGCCCACAACACCGCGGCTCTTACCATCTACGTAGATCTGGAACACTGTCGCTGCAATGCCGGTTATCCCCCCGCATCCAGCCCTACGCGTCGTAGCACGGGCTCGTCGTTCACTACTTGGACGCCATTCCTTGATCCCGACTTCAATATCAATATCCAAAGGTGTTTATCGCCAGAGTCGTGGTTTCCCTGCGCAGGCAATTGCAAGATGCCAGCTCAGAGGGAAAATGCACACGTAGTATGTATCACAACTTGTGATGCATTGATTATGCTTATGACTGCGAAGATTTCATTATCAGCGTGTAAAGACAATCAAGGGGCGTATGATGACTGTGTCAAGGGTCAAACCATGACTCGGGTAGGGAAATGTCCTACATTGGATCGATCATTTACTCATCGAGCTCTTGCAGATATTCTTAGATATTCTTGGTGAGTTCCCGTAGCAATTATGACAAGCGTGAATGATTAATCCTGTGCAGAGGAAGATCTTCACCCATCTTTGATGGATTTGATAACACGTCTCAGGTAGCTCTATATGCCAGGGTATTCCTTACAAACTTCTAAATCCTGATGTCTGATTTTCCTAGGGAGCGCATAGGCGATTTATGCCGTCGTCGCCTCAAAGAGTCGCCCATGGAAGTGAAACCCAAGAAACGTCGGAATGCAGTCATCTACGACCCCAAGGACATCGACTCCGACGCCTTATCGAGTCAAATAACACTTTCAATGGTGAATAAAGGGGAAAAGCAGACAGATTCGAAAGATGCGAGCATGTATCAAGAGCCTCAAGTGAGTTGAGACAGCTTTTTTCTCACCACGACTAACACTCACGACTAACCTTACTATATGTCTCGCTTTCAAAACCCAGTACTCAAGTCATTACAGATTGGTATGTATTCGCGTGTTGTTCATTCTCAACAATTCTCATGCGTTTTCGCAGAACCTTGATGAAGCATTTGATCCTTAAAGCATTGTACCCGGCGCCCAGTGCATTTGTTCTCTACATCCACATAATACCATTGCCATGACATTATACCCGTAACAAATAGTATGCTTCCCAGTTCCACGACACCTTCAAATTCTCATACGATTTTTTAATAGTGTGCTCGAGTACATTTATGACATAATGTATATACCCTACTATGACAGTATTCAGGCTGGCAACTCAGTAACCTTTACCCAGACTTTCCATTCTTTTCCTGTTACTCTACGCACAGACCTTGCTGGTGTCGTTCAATGTTCAATGAATGCGTGGTTAGCTTCAACCTTCATGTCGGCACTAAGTTCGTCTTACGCGTGGGTAAAGATGTCGTACAGTCCAGCGGCACTGGCAACGGCGAAGTCATCGTCGCGACTTCGGTCAGTCGATCACAACATCCCTAATTTTAGGCCCTGCGTCTTAAATTATCTATGATAGTCCCCGTAGAGTTTATAATAGCTGTCATAGAGCTGAGCCTTTTAACTTCCACTATCACGAAGATTCACTCCCCCAAAGCCCCCTTCGGTCTTTACCACCTCACCTTCCTTCAAAAACTCGTTGATCGTGATGATTTTTGCTCTCCCATTGCTATTTGGTTTCGGCGTTTCCTCTACGTCAGGATTTTCTCTACTTTCCAACCTGAGCATTTTGTCAAGTTGTAACTTGTCGCATGCAGTCTTGCAAGTCCCCGCGAACCAGACGCAATTGGTTGCCCCTACTTTTGCCCCGAACTTCATCGGGATGGGTGTTGGTGTCCAGAATTACAGCTGCAATGCCACTTCTTCCACATATGAGTGAGTGATATAGCCAAAGATCCAATTTGTTATCTAACCTTACCTCTGCATGTGAACAGGTTAGTTGGCGCCGTTGCAGAATTGTTCGACGTTTCGTGCCTGTACGGCACTCCAGCCTTCGAGTCGACCCCCGCACAGACCTATACGGCCTGGAATGCTTCGTCTGCGATCACATCGCAAGAAATTATAGGAACATTGTCCCTACTTGAAGCTCCGGTGGTCCTTGGCCAGCATTACTACGTTGCAAACCCTGTCGGTAGTGGACTTTCGCCCAAGTGGGATTTCACCTCATCCGGATACACAACAGGCAATTCGAATGCATATATGATTGGTGTCAAAAAAGGAGACATCCCGAGTCCAGACACCGAGGTGAACATTGATAGTCTGGAGGTGGCTAATGTAAAAGGGGGATTGGCGACGACGGTATTCCGTGTTAACAACAATGGTGGGCAGCCTCCCGCAACTTGTACGCCTGGGACTGCACCGATCGCTGTCAAATATGTCTCGCAATATTGTAAGATTTTCATCGTGAATCTTATACTTTTCTTACTGAAAGATCTTAAAACCAATAGGGTTCTTTGGTGGTTCTGTCACACCTGAAAGCTTGCCGATATAAGCTGGTGTCTGATGCCTTTTATTGATTCAAGCTACGTTTGGCTTTCGGGACTTTGAGGGTGTTATGTATAACGTTGTGTAGCATCCATGGACTTCTGATTTAACTGTGTGGTGCATGTAATTCCTAATAATCTCATTGGAGTTACTATATTCAAACTGTCCTTGTCTGTATATGAATTGAGTGCAGTGGCATTGCGCGTCTGCGAGATCACACATACAAGTAGGTTCCCAGCTCCACCCTTACTAGCGTCACTGTTGGGCCAGGAGTGTAGTATTCAATATGGGACGTAAATCCAATGTGTGAAGTGAACATGGCACCTGTTGCTGGATAACCAAGTCATAGTTTATTGTCTACTACTCCTCAACCCTCCTGTGATATCCCCCAAGCCCAGATTTTTAACCCAGCTCCTTAACCATCCCACACCTTCGCCCTCGGTAGTGCGACGTGGATTTGATTTCCCACGTAATCGAGCCCCAGCTGCGCTGAAAAAAGGACGATAATAGTGCCCAACCACTCCCCTGAACGGTGACATCATTTAACATTGCAAACATGGTATATAACAAAACAACGCACCAAAGGATACCCTGAAGGAGAGGAAATATGACTTGGTCCCGCACAGTGATCCATGCGAGGGGTGCCCAGTCTATTCGTACGATGCTGTGGGATGAGTCGAGGAAGGGAGAGGCATGCGTCGCGGTCACGTATGCATCCGCGTTGCTCTCATCCGCCATTGCAAGTAGCAGTTCCAGGTCTCCTTTCTTCTTTTCATCATTCTTGATGTCCAGAGGACGTGGCTCAATGTGAATACATGGACCTATTCGCGTGAGGTATGTTTGTTCGAAGCGAAGGTCTGGGATAGGCAAACGTGCGCGGGGAGGTGGAGCGGGCACCTCATGGTGGTGTCTGCGGTTGTGGTGAGAGGGATAGTCTGGAAAATCGTACTCGTACTCATGTGAGTCATCGAACGACGGGTTGCTCATCGTCGTCGACAGTGGTGAGCACTCGGAAATTGGCGGGCCACTGGCGGGAATGCTGCCAAATTACCAAAATAAGCAATTATTAGTCTGCATTTTTCGTTCAATTTTGTGACGAATCTTGTTCAGTTCGCGCCAATGTTCTACCCACTCCTTGCTGCATTTCCTTTGCTTGTTGTTGTACTAGGATTGCTTGGCCCTGTCAGCTCACAAATCGACGCGTTTCTGCAGCCTAATGTTGATAATGCAGATTCCTCGCCCTCTTTGTCCCCTCGAATTCTCCTTTTGACAGCTCACCCAGACGACGAATGCTTTTTTTTTGCACCCACCGTACTCTCTCTACTTGCCAGTCATGATAGGGACGCGCGAACGCCAGAGGTCTTCTCACTTTGTTTGTCGACAGGTAATGCGGACGGTATGGGCGAACGGAGGCGAGGCGAACTCTCACGTAGCCTAGATGTACTTGGAATAGATCAGGAGAAAAGATGGGTCGTTGATCACCCGTAAGTTGTGTAAAGTATCGATTCGGTCTCCTGCTGACGAGGTAAAATCTAGAGAACTTCAGGACAATATAACTATGCAATGGAATGCCGAAGTAATCGCAGAAACCATAACACCTTACATACTCGAAAATCGTATAACCACTGTTCGTTCTACAGTTTCTATTATTGAAGGCGTACCCTCCAACGTGTTTTATTGTTCAACAGATTCTTACTTTCGATGGAAAGGGTATATCCTTGCACCCGAATCACTTCTCACTTCCATTTGGCGTGTCCCACCTAATCTCGTCGTGGTCATTTATGCCGGACTCTACCTTGCCACGTCCCCGTCTCTTTACGCTCATCACAGTCCCAGTACTCACGAAGTATTCTGGTATTATCTCCGCACTGCTCGCAAGACTTGATATTTTGCTGCAACAAAGCTTAACCTATCTCTTGGTGCCTTCAACGACCATATCCACCCCGGAACCACCAATTGCTTCGTCAATCTCCAAGACCCAGGCTCAGGCACTTGCTCCAACGATGCCAGTATTTATATCCGGTACTTCTGAGTTCTTTATCACCGCCCGCGCCATCAAGACGCACAATTCGCAACTTGTATGGTTCCGATACCTGTACATGATCTTTTCCAGATACATGTGGGTAAACGAATGGGTGGAGGTGCGTTCGTGAAGATAAGTATACTCGAATTATGTCTTGTTTGGTCGTCAGCGTGATTATATATCCCTGAACACGAAAACAGGCGTAGCGAACATTGATTATGTGTGCTTGTACACGTTTGTCTGTACTAGTTATCAAAAACACAATACTCCTGAGCAGGCACTTTGAGGTCCAGACCACATGTATCAAATTCTGGTTGAAACGGGGAATGTAGCTGCTAAAGGTCCTCATTGATACCTGAATTGGTCGAATTCGATGGTATGGAATATACTATAGTTTCACATTCATCAGTGTACTTCCTTAGTTTGCTGGTGGCTGGACGGGAACTTGAGCAAGGTGAGCAAATCAATTAACCTATTCTTTCGAGGCATGCCGCTCATGATCACGATTTCTCGCGGCTATAGGCTTTCGACGTGCCCTTGTAGGCCGAAGCATATGCGACTGTCAAACTCACTTTGTGAAATTCTCAGCCTCATCTGCATGTTGTTGATGCGGTTACGTTGGGGTCCTACGGCAACCTAGACCACTGAAGCTTCATTGCTCCAAGTTAATTTGGGATCCAATCTCAGAGTGCTCCAGCCTCCAAGGCAACATGCATCAACTGCGGGGAGTAGGAAAGTCCGGAACGCGATGCAGCAAGAATACTTTATTTGTACAAAGTACCCTGATTTATATGGGAACGGAGGTCACTTTCCGAAGTGTTGTATCATGATGGATACAGACCGTGTAAGTCTGTCAAAAATATGGTACATGTATCTTACTCGAAGCTGTTTGTAATATGTCAAAAGTGTATTCTGCTCAGAATAGTATCAGATGATTCTTATGCTATAGGTCCCGGAATGGTGAGACCTAGCCGCTGTGTTATTTTAAGCTCACTCTACTCTCATTCCGACGTCATAGGTTCACTCCTGTCTCAGAGTATATAACATGGCTTGTATTCACCGTTTTCCCCTCACCCCAATCCCTCACAAATACACTTCACATATCAATGGCTCTCTCAAAGGTCTGTTTCTTCATTTATCCTCGCCATAATGTTCTGATCCCACCTCTATTCTTCTTCAGCATGTCAATCCCGACAGACTCATTCAGGAATCAAGAGTTCGCATTGCAGCCAATAAAATTTTATATCGCGCTAATATCATTGCAGGACAAAAAAAATCATCACCATAGTCTTACGAAAAGTGACCCAAACAAAGTGACCCATCCGTATGGTGCCCGCTACGGAACGGCCTCCATTCCAAAGTTCCACATTCCTTCCAAAGGCACAGATGCCCAATCCGCGTACCAGCTCATTCATGACGAGCTCAGTCTCGATGGATCTCCCAGTCTCAAGTGAGTATACGCGTTTATGACGTGTGCTATCGTCTGACCCATGACATCAGCCTTGCGTCCTTCGTTCACACATGGATGCCTGATCCTGCTAACAAACTCATGATGGAAAATATGTCCAAAAATTTGATTGACCAGGACGAATATCCCATGACCCGTCAGTAGCCTTTTTTCTTCGAAATGTCCAGCCACATTTGATCACAACGTAACAATCTTCCAGAACTCATTCACACTCGCTGTAAGTTGCGTCTTTTCAAGTGTTAACGCTCGCACTAAGCTACATCTCACAGGCATTAACATTCTCGCTGATCTGTGGCATGCGCCACATAGCCATGAGGCCGTAGGGACTGCCACAACAGGCTCCTCTGAAGCAATACAACTCGGAGGTCTCGCCATGAAGCGTATCTGGCAAGAGAAACGAAAAGCTGCTGGAAAGTCTATCCATGAACCCGGCCCAAACATTGTCATGGGGGCTAATGCTCAGGTCGCCCTTGAGAAATTTGCTCGCTATTTCGAGGTAGAGTGTCGCCTGGTCCCTGTGAGCGTCGAGAGCAAGTACAGGCTCGACCCTAAAAAAGCAATGGAATATGTCGATGAGAACACAATTGGTGTCTACGTTATCCTCGGGAGCACGTACACTGGTCATTACGAACCTGTTAAGGAGATGTCCGACCTTTTGGATGAATACGAGAAACAATCGGGTATTAATGTACCCATTCACGGTATGTATTATTGAAAGCGGTTTGACAAGGCGATCACTAAATTGTGCCTTTAGTTGATGGTGCTTCAGGCGCATTTGTCGCACCATTTGCGTCACCCAAGCTGCTTTGGGACTTTAAGCTTCCTCGTGTCATATCTATCAACACATCGGGACATAAATTCGGTCTTGCGTATGTTGGTGTCGGATTTGTAATATGGCGGTCAAAACAATACCTGCCTAAAGACCTCATCTTCGAGCTGCATTACCTTGGGTCTGTGGAATATTCTTTTTCACTGAACTTCTCCAGGCCCGCCGCACCGATCATTGCGCAGTACTTCAATTTCTTGCACCTAGGATTCGAAGGCTACCGTGCAGTAGCGTTGGACGACCTTAAGAATGCCCGTGTATTGAGTCGTGCCCTGGAAAGGACCGGGTGGTACACGGTCTTGAGTGACATTCACAGAGTGAAAGACGCGGGTTTGCTGGCGAAGGGAGCGAAGCAAGCTATAGGATTTGACGAGGAGAACGCGGAGGTAAATAATTCATTCATGGGATCTGGACTGTGCTGACATTCTATCGGTACAACACTAGAACTATGAGGATGGGCTGCCAGTCGTCTCGTTCCGCTTCTCGGACGATTTCCAAGCTAAGTATGCTGACATACAGCAAAAGTGGATCCAGACGCTCTTACGTTCTAAAGGATGGTAAGTGAAATATTATATGATTGATGCTGGGACAAATATTAAAAATGCCTAACAGGATTGTCCCAAATTATGAGCTTGCACCCGACCTTGAACATGTACAGATCTTGCGTGTGGTAGTTAGAGAGAATATGTCCGAGGCTGTACGTCTTCACATCAGTTTGATTCCATGATGATTCGTGCTAAGTTTTTGGTGTAATCAGCTTGTTGATCGGCTCGTGGCAGACATCGTAAGTTTAATATACTTTGAGAGCTCTGTATGCTATCACTCACTGTATTCATTTGCTAGGTTGAAATTACTGAAGATCTAACCAAACGTGCATCGTCCACGCATGCTCTTGACTTACTTGGGTCACACAGTCAAAGCACATCTGCGAAATCTCATGAAGGAAAAATGGAAGAAGGTTCTGCGTCAGAGTATTCTGGTACCTACGCCAAAACCTGTTAGATCATGTGTCGCTGCGATAAAACAGTGGGAATTTGGAGACGAACTGATTCAGTAAAAAGAGCATATAATGTATCATCAGCAGCTATGTAGGAATTTACGCGTGTACGATATGTTGGGAATCTCAATCCAAATCTATTGAAAACGTCAAGTTTAGTGGTACGCACATTTTAGTCTCCTATGAGCAGACCATCGATGGAGACGTTCCAGTCCGAGTCCAAGTCTGCTTATAATATACGTCAAGAGCACGTGACCTACTACCAAAAAACCACCTGCAGAATCGTAATTGTAATTGCGACTTCGGTGCTACAGTTCTGCGACTCGCTTTCCAAAACATATTTTCTTCTCAGCGTAGCCCTAACAAATTGATAAGTGGCACACACCAGCCATGGCAGGGCCTAATCTAGAAGTCTTCAAGTTTGGACTGTACCTCTTTGTCCCCATCGTTGCGCTACTACATTTCGGTGATCCCAAATGGTATCACAATCATGTCCTTCCAGTGAGTGTCTGTGAAAATAAATGTAATTTTAGATGTTTTTAACTCGTGCTGGGCTTCGTAATGAAAGTATAAGGATCATCTCTTTCCGCCTATGGAGCGAACAAATGCCGTGAGTACCTTCACTTTCCTTGTTCCACCATCCAATATGATACACGGGAACTGATGTAATAACTCTTTAACCACTGTCCATTTGTGCAGCGCATCCCTACGGACCAGATTGCAGTACGAGAGGAGCTTGCACGAATAAAAGCGGAAAAGCTTGCGCGTCGTGTGGAACGTGAGAGACTGCAGAGTATTCAGGATCAAGATGCCGCTCCCCAGGCCCAGGGACAGAGTACAGGTTGGTTCAAATCGTGGTGGTGAATTGTTAGTTGTGAGTACTCGTATTTAATGCCTCAACCGACTGGTAACAACTGGTCCATCTACATAGAAATGTATTAATCGCAGTATCTACCAAGTTATTTTTTTTACTCACCATGCACTCGCTCGATATCGTGCAATCATACACTATTCACTCATTACATAATGTGTGCATTCCATCTCGAAGCCCGTCTGGGAACCTTACGCCAATCTCGTTCGTTGAAGATATATATATAGGTAAGTACATGCATATACATCATCAGAATGCGCATCTAATTTCCTTGTGTGTATTTGTATTTTTATTGGTATCAAATTCTACTAAGTAAAACTTCCTACTTTTTCACGCGTATTCTCTCGCCGTTACAAGCTACTTCCCACTCTCTATCGGCCTCTATCGCAGCCTCAAGTGTACGGTATTCTGTCATTTCGTCGAGGGATACTTTGATACCGCCGCAGACAATAAAGACGACAGTCTTCTCCCTCTTCGCCTTATTCAACTCAGATGATGATGCTCCAGAAACAGTCGTGGGGGCATCAGTCACAAGATGGGAGAACAAGTCGCAATTATATGCGGCGGTGAGCGTCGTCGAGCACGCCAGCTCTACGAGAAACTTGTGGTCCTCTAATGTCAGAATGGTCAGTCATAAAATGTTTGGAAAAATAGTGAACCTTTAGTGATGCATACCTGCAAAAGTTCTTGCAGCCCACATGCTCATTTCATCGGGAACACATACACATTTTACTCCGCCAGGTCTTTCTATGGCCAACTTGACTACTCCTGCTGAAGGTGATGTTGCTGCCAAGGAAGATGCACGGGACGTAAGTTCACGCAAATGAGTGATGGTGACGTCGTGTTCTGGGTCAAGAACCACGTCGTAAGGTGCATTCTCTGCTACTGCGACTATATCAACTGGGTCTGTGGATGCTGAAGTGGAGTTCCAAGTGTTTAATGAGACAGAGTGGTAGAAGCAGTTGGCCCCATGTGTTCCCAACGCTACAACTGGGACTGTCATGCGATATTTAGCTTCCTCCTCTGGTCTCTTCGCTTCTAGTCAGTAAACTCACCATCTTCCCAACCAGTCTGTTTGCAGCCCTGGATGACACCTCCCAAAAGGCCACCGCCACCCACACTACAAAAGATCGCGTCTGGTTTCTTTGCGAGCTGCGTTTTTATCTCTGTGATCATGGAGCTATGCCCTTCCCACACCAGTGGATCATCGTATGCGGGGACCAACACGCTGCAGGGTGGAGGAAATCTCAAAAACTAATATGCACAGCAAAACTCGAAACTACACTTACGCGGAGGAGTCTTTTTTCATGTCTTCAAGCAACTTTTGCAAAGCTTCGGAGTAGCGTTTCCCTGCGGCGATGACGTTCGCGCCATGCATTTTTAAAATGTCGTGTATTTCTCGTCCGACGCCTTCCGGGAGGTAAATGGTGCAACGTACTCCGAGGGCATGTGCTGCAAGGGCTACAGCTACACCTGCATTACCCCCCGAAGCCGCTAAGAGATGTACGGATGGTCCATGTTGTGCCTTTGCGTGCTGAGCAAAGTGGGATAGGCCCCTAAATTTGAAAGACTGGGAGGGTTGCAAGTTCTAGTTGTTTGATTTATAAGAGTCCGTTGATAAGGCTCAGGAGTGCGGTGGACTCACCTCAAGTTTGAGGTATGCTGAACATCCAAGTTTGCTTGAAATGTGGCTGGAGTAAATCAAGGGCGTTTCAAGCCAAAGTTTTTCGGGAAATACATTTGCAGACATCCTACTCCATAGCACAAGGGATTCGAAGACAGATGTATCAAGTTTCAACAAAGTATTAGATTATCATTGGGTGGGTCGGTTTCAGAGAAATCGTGGGTGACTCACTGGTAACACAATGTAGCTGAGGTCTCGTATATTCACCACAAGGCCCATAAAGCTTTCCAGCGACTTGTTATAGTGTCTATGTCTTGAAACCGCAAGCTGATTGCAGTGGGATTGTATCGATACTACAACTTTATGCTTTCGCGTTAATAAGCGATCGACGAGTCATTCGGCACACATTCGGCATCTAGTATTCAATTCCGCGGCCTTTGTCAGGGATAGGCTCCTACTTTGTCAATTTAGATTTTGGATGGGCCAGCTATCGGAAACTACAGAAAATTTGAATGTCATCGCTACACTTATACTGGCAGGTATTCAAGGTTTGTTCTTCTTTTCCAGTACTTCCTCAACAATTTTCTCTATAAGAGTACGCATACTCTGCCCGCCCCCACCTTCTAGCGCGGCTAGAACACTTTTTGTGACATATTTGCCAACCATATCGACCTCGATGTTAACCTTGGAACCTAGCGCTTTCTTACCAAGAGTGATTTTCTCTTGGGTGTGCTTGATGAGCATCACACCGAAGGTACGATGTGCGTCATCGACGAAAGTCAAGGTGAGTGAGGCGCCGTCGATTGTCACATATCCCTTGGGAATAAGATAAGGAAGAAGAGATGGTCTGGAAGATGTGGGCTCTTCGAGCTGAAATGTGAGACGTAACGACTCTCCATCAGGAGTGCTGTCGATAATAGTTGCGGTGGTGTCGACGTGGGCCTGTCCAATGGGGGAACGGACCGTGAGCCTCAGACTGGCGTCCCCATGAAAATACTTACTTGTACGAAATGTCCCCCAAATCTGACGTCTGCTCCCATCGCACGCTCCAGGTTCACCTGGTCACCAACTTTACGGTCACCTGCATTAAAGACCATTTAGATCTGATTTGGCACAGGATAGTCACAATTTTACACGCCTAGATCAGTCCTGTCAAGAGTCTCGTTCGCCAGCCATACTTTAAACCAACCTCCTTCTTGTTCTTTATCGAATTCAGTTACCGTCAAACAGGCTCCATTAACTGCAATAGAATCCCCCACATGACAATCGCCAAGGACCGGAGCGCTTTGCGATATAGTTAAAGCACATCCCCCTGAGTCGTGATGGACTGAAGAAATAGTTCCAAGATGCTCAATCTAATTAACTTTTAGCGTCACGATATGAAATGATTATATTTATTGAGGCGTACTAGGCCTGTGAACATTGTACCAGGGATGCTTTCTTGTTTGCTCTCGAGACTTGACTCGGAATGCGATCAACTTGAAAGTGGTAATCAAGATGTTAGACGGATCTAAGTCGGGTAAAGGCACCGGGACATTGGCTACGAGTCTAATTTTCCCAGGGCCTTGGACTTCGATCATCATTTGCTTTTGACTGCAGGTCCACTTTGAATCATTCGTCTGGTCAGATTTGGAGAAATGGCCAAACACACAGGATTGTCGTATTCCAAACAGCCCCAAAATTCCGATCCATCAAAGACTCATGTAACGAGTCGAACTCTGTGGCAATCATATAAAGGTAAAGCTCTTAAACTTTATCTTGTCCTAAATCCTTGATTCACGCGAAAGCCAGCTCTTCCAGCTCGGACTCGCCTTTACTTTTCTTTAGGGGTATGCGCTGTCGCCCTGACAGGCATCGCTGTTTCCGAACTCTTGGAACAAAACATCCCACCAGTCAATCATATTAGTGATTCTAGCAAGCCGAGAGATTCACCGTCCAGACCATGATTCAAAATAATGAACGTGTGGATAAACATGTGTAGTGCCTTCTGCAATAACATCGCGGTGGGACAAACCAAATATTCATGAGGGGTGGCTATGCAAAGAAACTGCAAGTTTGTCACAGCTATGGCTGAGGTATTGCAAAAGAGAAGATGTGTGGTTAAATGCATGGGTGGTTATTGTGAGGGTGATGTGTGAATGCTATGATGAGATGGCTGACGATGGAGGGGGCTATTTATTTCCCAAGGCAGAACCCGTTGTTCGGAGGACGAGGAGTTCTCTGGGGGAAGTACCACCAACTCTGGCTTTCGAGGAATTGAATAATGCGCCTTTTGGTCCCCGTGCTCCAAGTCGTCACTTATAAACATTTTCGATGATCGATGGTTATCGAGGTTAGGTCCAGATTTGATTTCCCAAATCCCCCTTTCCCAGTCCGGGACGAGACTTTCTTCCCCGCTCGAGTGTCCGCGACAGCACAGGAAGTCTTGCACAATTCGCCACCAGTGGTCGAAGAACATGATGGAAGAAATAATCAGGCCGACTGCTGTGACCGCGATGACAGCAACACCGACGACCTTCCATGTTTTATCATCTGTAGAAGAACCCTCAGTCAACAAGCTCGTTGCCGTTGCCGATATCGATGCGGAATTTCCCTGTGTCGGTACAAAGGTTGTAGTTTGAATAGGCTGGGATGTGGTCAATGTGTTAGCTTCGGATGTTGTATGAGGAACGTTTGAAGACGCGTCCATTGTCGTGAAGCTGGATAACACTCCGTGTGTTGCGCTTGTTGCAGTGGAGAACCCGCCAGGTCCATCGGTTCTTGAAAAGGTGTCGATGTAAGAACTAAAAGGGGCGTGTGGTGTGTGTGCTCTGGTTGTGTCAGACGTACTATCTCCAAAGAGGCCCCACACTGGCAAGTCTCGGTTGGATAGCTTTTGTGCGCCCGCGCTGAAAATTAAGGTCGGGCATCTAGGGAGCGCATAGGCGATGGTTGTGTAAGAGAACACAACGAAAGCAACGGTCTGGTACGTCTTCATGTATCTTAAAATTTGAACAAGGATCCGAGTCATTGCAACTTGGAATGTATAGAGGTTTGAGCTTATCACGTGACCGATACCATGAAGTTCAAATTCGAGCTTTACAAAGATAATACTTGCTTGCAAGCACAGTATTCATGACGCTGACGCAAAAACGTCCTGTAATACCATTGAATATACTGAGTGGTAATAAATTTTCCAACTTCTATTTCGACACGTGCATTTTCTCGCCATCGCACACTACTTCCCACTCTCTGTTCTTCTCTACCGCAGCTTCAAGTTTGCGGTATTCCTTCATTTCGTCGAGAGATATTTTTACACCCCCGCACACAATGAAAACGATCGTCTTCTTTTCATTCGTGTTTTCGCGTTTCTGATCCGGGGAGGATGCTTCGGATAGAGACGTGGGGGTGCCGGGTACCAGGCGAGAAAACAGATCGCGATTGTATGCCGCGGTGAGTGGCGTTGAGCACGCCAGCTCAACGAGAAACTTGTGGTCTTCTATAGACACAGAGCATTTAGACTGGTGAGGTGAGGCAGCTTGAACAATTAATGCACACCTGCAAATGTCTTCGCTGCCCACATACTCATCTCATCAGGAACACAGACACATTTCAACCCACCAGGCCTGTTTAGTGCCATCCTGACAACACCTGCTGAAGGCGATGTTGCCCCTAGGGACGTTGCAAGGGATGTAAGTTCGTGCATGCAGGCAAGGAGAACGTCGTGCTGTTTATCATGGACGATATCATAAGGTGCATTGGTTGTTCGAGCGGCTATGTCGTCTGGACCTGATGATGCCGCAGTAAAATTCTGTGTGTTCAGTGCGATAGAATGGTAGAAGCAGTTGGAACCGTGTGTTTCCATCGTTATAATAGGGACTTGAACATGACTTCTTAGCTTTGTTTCTGTGTCCCTGTTTCAGCCATAATACTGAATAAACTTACCGTCCTCCCAGTCGACCTGTTTGCATCCATGGATGATACCGCCCAAAAGGCCTCCGCCACCGAGACTGCAGAAGATTGCGTCTGGTTTCTTAGAGAGCTGCGCTTTAATCTCCAAGACCATAGAGCCATGTCCCTCCCAAACCAGCGGGTCATCATAAGTAGGGAGTAGCACACTGCAGAACAGAAACAACGTGGAAGATATGTATGTCACGGTTCTGGAATTAACATTAACACTTACGCGGTAGGGTCGTTCTTCATGTCTTCCCGCAGTTTTTGTAGAGCCTGTGAATAGCGTTCTCCTGCGATGATGATGTCTGCGCCATGTTTTCGTAAGAGGTTGTGCGTTTCCTGCCCTACTCCTTCTGGAAGGTAAACAGTACAGCGTACTTCAAGAGCACGAGCGGCCATTGCAGCGGCCACTCCAGCGTTTCCACTTGAAGCTATTACAAAATGCACGGAAGGTCCATGTTGTGCCTTTGCGTGCTGTGCAAAGTGGGTTACACCTCTGTATTTGAAGGATTGTGAAGGCTGCAGGTTCTACAGTAGGTTAGAATGATTGTTAGGTATTATGGACGCTGGAAACTTACCTCGAGCTTGAGGTATACTGAATGACCAATCGTTTGCGAGATATGGCTGGAGTAGACCAGAGGTGTTTCAAACCAGAGATGTTCGGGCTGTGTATTTTGTTCGGACATCTTGATTTAAGACGTGCGCCTGTAAGCATGATAACATTTAGTGAGCAAAATCATAAGATTTATATGGTTACGACTTCCTTGTGACTCACTTTTACTCCCGAGTCATCTTGTACATTCACGAGATCAGCCAGAGTAAGCTTCCCCACTTGCATCAACATGTCACCCATTAGTATCCATAATAATAAACATTTTGGCCAGAATATTAGGAGCATCAGGATGGGGCACAAAACGATGTTCAGTCATTGCTAAAGACATGACAACAAGTCATCAACCAGGGCATGAACAAGTGAACATTGTGAAAGTCGTGTCAATATTTTCAGAAGGACGAAACACATTGACCATGATTAAGGACAAACTAGCGAGAAAACTAAAAGATTACAGTGGTAAGCATTCCTGAATAGCCACAGCAAGGTAAATCCCAAAACTCATGCAACTAATTCTCGGCGAGAATGAGATCCAAAAAAAATTAAGCAAACCTAGCATGGTTTACAAGCAGCTATGTGCCAAATTCCAAGCGGATCCGTTCAACCGCAACTGGTTCTTCGTACATCCCACACGATGCGGTGTCCACTTCGCCATCCTGAAACCACAGTGCGACTGCACCAGTCACGTCCGCAATAACAGAAGAGGTACAACCATGAAGACCGACTACAACCTGAAGCTATTCAAATTCTCCACGAAGTGTTGGAGGTGCAGGGTGAAGGGTTTGTTACCCTTCCCGACCGATGTGAGCAGAGAAAAGTAACCTGATATTAGGCTACTCATTCCATAATCGAAGGACGATATGCAATGCCGATAGAATAGTTATTACGGTGGACTGTAGAATAGCCTGGACCATAATACTGAAGCCCTGGTGCAACAGAGTACGAAAAGAGTTCGAGGACTGTGCATGCTCGTGAATGAAGACATGGAGTCTTATCCGTGACAAGCCTAGAGGGACACGAGCATCCGTGCGCTGTGATAGTTTTGTTGAGAAAGCATTGACGCGCTTTTATGTGCTGCTGGATTGAGTATGCGCTTGTTTGGCTCTAACGCGTCGACCTAAACAGCAAACCTGGTTTTTCAGGTTTCATGCTCTTTTGGAACAATGGCCCGTTTCAGTGCCAATGTGAGCGACAGCAGCGACGACGAAGACAACCTTTACACAGCTGGAAACACGAACAAGTCCTCTTCCAGGTATGCGGTGAAAAGCAAAGCAAGGGCTCGTGATTCGGAGGAGTCAGAGGAGAGTGAAGACGACGAAATGCTCGAGGATGAGGACGAAGATGAGGATGAGGATGAAGACACAGAGGACGGATCGTCAGTCTCGGGCTCATCCAACATGCACGAAGAAGAACTTGTCGTTTCGCGTTCACGCAGCTCTAGCAAGCAAAACAGAAACGCGCTCGTCGAAGACTCGGACGGCGAATACCGCTACGCTCATGAAGTCAACGGTCGCACTCGGTCTCCCACTTCATCAAGGTCAGACTCTGAATCAGATTCTGATTCCCCGTCTGCTCCACGCCACGAAAGCTCTGCTGTTATTCCATGGGCTAGACATGTAGGTGTGGACGCTCAAAAGATGCATGTCATGCAGACCTCGCTGTTTCGCATGCCAGAGGAGGCAGCTGCACTCAAGGCCATGAATCGTCCTGCACGCTTACGATTTCAACTCTCACCATCAGTAAGCCGCAAACACAGCCGGGATTCGGAAGGAGACGGGCTGCGAATCGATCCTCGAGAAGTATGCATCAGTACAACTACAACTTTTCTTGCTTCCTGACCGTTGCGATTACATAGAGGGCTTCTTTTGCGCACGATATAGATCCTCTCCCTTTTCGTCCCACACGAAAATATTCTAGAGTGGAGAGCTCGGCATCATCAGTGGTGGGCAACGAGAATGCTCTGGCTGATGCTGGTTTAACCTTAGGTCGCTCTTTCCGCTCAGGCTGGGGTCCAAAAGGCGCACTTGTTCATCTGGGTCATTTGTGTGGCCCTGACAGCCAGCTGTGAGTGTCGAATAGCAGCTTCTTGAGGTGTATTTGTTGACCCTCTTATAGAGAAATATCAGCCAACACATCGGCTATTTCTAAAACTTCAGTGCCATTATTCCATGGATCAGCAGACGAGTCTACTAGTCGGATATCGCGGCTGCTACAATACCACCTTAGCAGTACAGTCATTGCTCGGGATGAGTATGATATTCCATTCGCTGACCCATCGAGTGACATGTGCTTCGCTTCTCTCGCATCACTTTACCCACCCACCGATCACTCCTACGAAGCTTCCCTTTTCCGACTTGGGCACGCTCTATTTGACCAACTGGATCTTCGAGTAGGGACAGAGCTTACTGCTGACGTCCGAAATCGCATAACTTCCATTCGCCGCAAGGTGGCATTGTCCGCCTGGTTGGAAGAGGCCGTAACACCTTCAGTAGATGCCGAGATCAAGCGCCAGACGTCAGCAAATTCTGCAGCCCTCGTTTATACCCATTTGACGGGAAATCAGATAGAAAAAGCCTGTGATGTTGCCATGGATGGTGGTAATGTCAAGTTGGCGATCTTGATCTCACAAGCCTCAGGTGACTTCGAGTTTAGAGAGGATTTGCGGGAACAGTTGCAAGTATGGCGGGAGCAACGTATAGATGTTCACGTCGACGAGAACGTACGGAGAATATATGCGCTGCTAGCAGGAATATTAGATGTAGTAGAAGGATCGAAAGGGAGCAGTCTCGAGCGATGCATAGACGTTGATCCGATCAGTGGACTCGATTGGAAACGTGCATTTGGATTGCACCTGTGGTTCTCCGAGCCGATGGATGCCCCTATAGCCAAAGTATTCGAATCATACGAACGCTCTTTGAAGGAATCGCCCGCACGGGTGGCAAGCCCATATCCCTGGTATCTACAAAATCAATCACAGCACGCACGCGGCCACCCATCTCCTATATCCCCATCCTCAGCGCACCCAGATGCTCTATTTTCGATGATCAGGTTGCACGCACAGCCATCGTGCTCCCTCTCACAGGTGCTTGCACCACTCTCTTTCGGCCCGTCACCCATGGATTACTCTCTACCTTGGCACATGTATATTGTCCTTTCCCGCTGTATGCGCGTACGTGATTTCTCAGATCGAAGTGGGGTACACAGGGATTCGATGAGCGGCGATGAGGACGACGAAGTACGCCTAGAAGGGCATAGCCCCAGTGCAGATCTCTTAGCGAGTAGTTACGCACAGCAGCTCGAGCAGTTAGGTATGTTACAGGAGGCAATATTCGTCCTACTGCATATCGAAGGACCCACTGGGTTGGTAATTTTGTTTTTTAACTGTTTTCTCTTGAATAACTGGTTGCTGTGTAGGAGAGAAAAGGCGATCAAGGATCTACTCTCGCGATCAGCCGAGAAGTTGGATGAGTGGATGACACTGGGCGTGCTCGGTAGCTTAAAGATTCCCCTGTCGTGGGTGAACGAAGCAAAGGTAGCCCACTTACATTTACTAAACGTTACCTGTGCTGACGTGTGTTGTTCCAGGCGCTGTATGCAATTCATAACAGAAAAATATTTGAAGCATACGAACTGTATATCGCAGCCGGTCTTTTCCAGGCAGCGCATGATCTCGCTGTCACTGAGCTTGCACCAGAAGCCATTATCCGTCAAGACTTCGATCTCCTCAAATCATTGTTTGCCAAAATGGTCAACAAATCCATCGATGGATGGCATCTACGGGGCAAGGTAGTAACCAAACATATATTTCTCCTGGCAATGATTATTGACTACTCGTGCTCTAGGCATTTGTTGACTATGCACATGCAATGACTCGTCTTCCTGAGCTACACGAACACTTGAGTGATCATACAGCCATCCCGGATGCATCTCAAGAGCTCGAGCTGGACGAACTTTCGCGCAGCATACCCAAGCTTATTGGCATTTTACCCGACGTTCTATGTAGCCCATTGGATCCACGTCATAAAGTGGCTCTTGCCGAAATGATATCTGGTCTTACCTCCATGCTTGATCTAGTGAAACCTCTAGCCTTGGTATGTGTCTATTGGCTCTGCTTGCGATTTCCTGTCCCATTCATACATTGTGATTACAGTCACAACCGCATTTCCGGCTAATAGTGGCTGACGAGACTACCAAATTACGCCACCTTCATACGACTGCGTATGATCGATTCTTGAAGTCTATTCAAGTCTCGTAACTATAAAAAAAGCAGTATTTATTAGCGCTGTTCTTTACACTTGTTTATAGCTATCTGTATCTCGCAGTATCAGGACCCCAACAGCTCGGATACCTTGGATGTCTAATTTTAGGCCTGTACTGCAGTTTAGCATATTTTAAAATCTACGTTACGGGAAACAATGAATCTTCTTCGACAGAAGACGACGATCCAACCATTTTTTGATGTGATCTTTACAACTTTGAGATGAAGTGGTTCACGAACATTGTCCTTTTGTGTAGCTGACAAGTTGGACCTTGAATGGATGACGATGCCAGAGGGCACCATGCCAATGCTCTCCGATCGCCCTGTCAATAACATAGCAGTGAACTGCCAGAAAACTATTATGAAGAAATAGATGCCCAAGATCAGATCGTTGCTTTACTACACTTGCCTTATACGGTATCCCCGAAAAAATCTAATACGCAAGTGACTGACACAATGAACGTACTGAACAATCGTAAGACTTCTATTGGTATGGATGGCAAAGCAGTGTAGAGCCTAGGCAGATTGCAATGAGACGGTCAAAGTGAAATAATGTGGTGCTGTGTTGCAATACTATAAATAATGTAGAGTCCTACGTCACAAATCTAAAAAGGAATATATCGATACAGTAGTGGTACCAGTACACAAAACCGCCAGCGGCCGGTTACCCTAAAAACACCGTTTTACCCCATATATTACTGTAGCTCAGGGAGCATTTAATCTATGTTCCTGCCACACTGCAGCAAAATAGTTGCCACGACACAGATTTCCAACAGCTTAAACTGTATAGCTTGCGGCGTCATCTCCAGGATGACATCATTGTAAGACTTGGAAATTCTGGCCAAAGGAGAAGTGGAAGAACCCGAGGTATATAGCTGAAGGAAATGACAAAGTCAGCAACTCGAGACCTGTTCCTTGCGGAGATGTTAACGTACACAAATAAAGCGATCATTGGGAGCCCAATAATAGTTAATACCATGTGCACCCATAAGTCGGTGTCTGGACGAGAAGCTTGTCAGCCCGCAAGAACGCGATGATCGGCACTGACGACTAACCTCTGATCGCTAGAAAGTCTCAGCCAGTTGCGAATAGGTTGTTTTGCGACTGCGCCGCGCGCTTCAACCAGTGGGTGACTTTGCCATTCCACTAACGCGACGTTTGCGCCGGCGGCGTCTTTCAGCTGGGTATATCCTGGCAAAGACGAATCGGTGATAACATAGAATACAGGTTGGCTGCGAGGGCCCATGACCTGACAATTAAGTATGGTAGGGTTGAAGGAGGAAAATCTGAATGTGATGAGGTCGCGGATCGGGATATCGAGAGAAGGAGCGTTGGGGTAAGGGAGTGCGCCGAATATCGATGGGGGCGGCACGCTAGAGTCCCAGGAGCCGTTAGAAGAAGGGGCGTTGCCTGAACGCCATGAGCCTTGAGTGAATGGGTTGTTGGCTGGGAACATTATAAATATAAAAAAGGAATTAAACAGGTAAGAAGGTAGAGGAGGAAGCTTGGGGTTTTCTTGGATATTTCAGATGAAGTTCGTCAGCATGGCGTCGAGGTTAATATACCGTAGAGGGAGACCAGCCAGAGCAGTGACCTTTGTAAACGTAGTGGAGTCACATCGGCAGTAAAATATCGCGAGGCTGAGCGCTGTATAGTCGAAGACGCAGTACGCGAGGTAACTTGTTAGACGGACATCTCGGTTCAAAAAGCAGGTATCGATGCAATGGCTCACCCAATTGTAAGGGAATAGCATCTGATAATAGACACGGTCAAGATAAAAGTGACGAACAAGAAGAAACTCTGTAGTAAACTGTACTGGTACAGGCGCCGTCGGTGCCCGTGGCCAACTGCTTGACAAAATCGAGTCTTCAGGGGAAGCAAGGCACAGGAAGATCGCCCGAGACGGCCCGCAGTAGGAGGATGGATGTCATCAGCGGTGCATTGGATTGAACTCAGCGCTATGTGCAATAAGTAAATGTATTTGCCAGTTATTTGCCTAGAACCAGATGATGTCAAGCGAGAAGCTGTGCCGTAGTCTTTCTGTCTTCGCGACATACATTGCCCACAAAAGAGAGCATAGCCTCTAAAAGGGCCGTGTGATGGCGGGGCACAATACATATTGACCTCGACATGATACTGCGTACACCGGTGGGGAAGGGCTCTAGGGAATGCTGAGCGCTATCGACTCAGCGGAGATGGCAGGAGTGAGACAGAGTATTACCTTTACAGGAGCGTCCATCTGGCAGATTGGGCGGTGTGTATCCAGCTCAATTGTCCGCGTTAATGATCTGTGAGACAATATGTCTCCACTGCAGGTCCATTCTGGCAACTTGCGACGTTTCAAGCAAACGCACGTCTGACGAAACCCACTCCAAGAAGTCAGATAGCGGTATTGCGGCTGAACAAAATCGGAAAGTCCACCGAAAACATCAATGCGCTGCAGTATGCACAAACTTCTACATGTCAGAGAGGCAGTGCTACACTGCCGTTAACCTTGACTCCCAAGTCCGCGATCCCACACGCGCCAGCACACTACTCATTTACGTACTTGAATCTTGCCATCTCACAACTTGATGTGATGGTTCGGTTCGTTTGCATTATCGGGACCTAGATGGACCTTTGTCTCAGATCTCAACAACCAAAATAATAGATTAAGCCAGTGCTCGCTCTTATTGCCTGACAAAAAGAAGAAGGGGATGTACTAGAACAGACACATGCAATGATAGAAAAAACACTGATACACATCATCATCATACAGCCAACCGATACAACTCGTATGCACCAATCACAAAACTGCAAGTTTGGTGTACTTCATATTACATGGCGTATCTGTGGATACCAATCACAATTAACACCAATCAACAAGGCTTGATGAAATCATACATACTTCCTTGTCCACTCCCTGGCGGTAGCCTCATACCTAGTGCGATCAGTCTTGTACAGATGTGCGATATCAGGTACCAGAGGATCATCGGGGTTAGGGTCTGTGAGCATCGAACAGATCGAAAGTAGAACTGTTGCCAAGGAGAAATCAATGATTCTCCTAATGAATTCCTGTGAGAACAAAACGAACCTTTCGATATAGTCAGTGCAGGAGACCACTGGTCCCTGAGAATGTCAAGACAGATCGATCCATTCGCGTTGATGTTTGGGTGGTAGATCTTCGTCGTAAAGCTGACTTTGGGAGGCTTGAATGGGTAATCCGTTGGGAACGTGATGGAGAGGAAAAAGACACCGCCTGCATATGGTGAATCACCCTTGAACGGCGGCTTTAGCAAAATACCGATATCAGAGTCAAATTACTCACCGGCCCCATAATCGTCGCTTGCCACTGGAACATATTATCGCCAGTAGGGCCGGCACTGCAGGATGAGGGTGGATCACGCCCGAGATCTTGCAATTCCTAGCGAAACGAGTGGTTAGAGAGGCGACTACCATCAAAAGAAAGACGCCCGAAGAAGCGCCACTGGCATCGCTCTGGGAGCCAGTAGGAAAAGTCGACAAGTACCTTGTTAATGCGTTTGAGAGCCATTGTGATACAATTGTCTAGTAGACTAAAGACTTGACTGTTGTGCAAGTAAGCGATGCAAGAAGATCAGTACAAATCGTATGCGATCGGATACGATGACAGAGATGCAACCAGGACGCCAGTGCAAGAATACAGATGTGAGTGCAACGGTTATTATCGATAGAGAAAAGCAGGGGTTGTGAGTGAGAAGCTGGTGATGATGTTTATGAAGGGACTTACAATGAGGTTTCTGGGGCGATGGACTGGCGGATCGACGAGCAAGATGGTGGTGGAAAGCCAAGGGACTCGATCCTGGCGATTGTGTTTTTGGATGTTTGTAAGCTGTTTGGTCTCGACAACAACAGCACAGGTTTGGTAAGGATCTCTGCATTTAGCCTTCAAAGCTTCACTCTTCCCTTTTCCGTTCCCGCTCGTCTATTCTCTTATCTTTTCTGTCGCAGATACAAGACAAGATAGACAACATCAATAACAGAATAATTGTCCAATGCATCTACCTTTCTCTAGCCTTTTACGTTATTCCTCGTCGACCTGCACAGGCCATCCGAGCCCCTCAAAGGGGATGGTGATTATAACGAAAACTGAAATATGAGTGCAATATCGATAAGACGCTCGGAAATATTTTACATTCTTCGGCGCTCCCCACTGGCAGTTAGCTTGACGATGAGACGCCGGGTGTAGTCCACCCCGAGCCACGGCCTAACCGCCACCATGGTTTGACGTCTGACATTGACATCTTCGTCGTCGGCGACGCCTCTTTCGTACAACTATCCGTCCAAGAACATAGCTCCTACTGTAATGTTTCAATGATTCTTACTCTTCAGCGTGACAGTTGATGTTGGGCTTGAAACATTCATGTTCGTAAGGATGTAGAGTGAAACAGTGATCACGTTTACTATTTTGCAATGTACACTGGGGACCTTCAAGCCCGGTAGTATATGTAACTCGAACATAAACTAACCACTGAAAGCTTTCAGGGTTGTGAACAACCCAGAACCCAATGCATCCGATGCAGCTACCGCAATAGCTATACATTCCGTCTGTCTTATTTCCAAAGCTTAGAAGCGCTAGACAGGTCGTCACATACGGCTACCCAATTCATGTCATCAGCAATTCAGACAAACACTCAATAAGAAACACTCAACTGTTTTTCAGTCACACTCATGCTCGCTGTCCCTCGATATTGTTTTTCAGTAGATTAAGTGGCCTTTAATAGGATTAAAAGAAATTTACATGTACTCCCGAACATCCAGGTTATCCAATCGAGTATCCCTAAATCAGTATATCTTCAACACCAACAACTGCGCTCCCTCCGAGTAGTCCACTAATCGATAAAAGAGACATACCTAAGATAGAAATTTGTATCATGTATATTCACTCCTCGTCCTCGTCGTCACTAATGATAAGAATACTATTCTGACAAGATTCGGGCCAGGAAAAGCTACGCGATTTGATGGTTTCGGTCGAACTCGTGCCAAGTTCCAAAATACTGGAAACCACTTAGCGTTTCTCACATCCCAAGAAAATATATCCTCAACACGCACCGATTTAAATCTCGTATGGCACTCCCTATTCTATCCTTCTCTTGCTTATTCTGTGCCCGCTCAAACTGGGCCATTAACGCTTTGCTTTCTGATATGTACTCTGTAAGCCTCTGTTGTCTAAGAGCCAACTGAGACTTGGCATCGGATGGAGGGATTCGCGGGGCGGGAGCCTTGATAGTTTGAATGGTTTCAGTGATGAATGATACGGCTAGATCATCCATGGAGGGCGAGAAAGGTATCGCAGAGGCAGGTTTCACGGAAGATGAAATCGCTCCCACTGTTTTGGTCACAGTTTCAACTCTGGTGGTTGTTAACATCGGGGGAGTGACAGCTACCGCTGGTGTGGGTGAAACCGGGGGATCATAGGGGGTGGGGGGTGGTTGTGGATTGACGATATTAAGCCTGTTTTTCTTGCTTTCCAAAACTAAGCGGCGTAGATTTTTCTCCATAGCCACTTTGTCAACCCCCTCAGGTTTAGCGGGGGCAGAAACATCGACCGGCAGTGAGGACGGAGGTAGGTTGGGCGTAGGGGATGGTGACTTCTTAGGGTCTTGAAGGTGTGTGAGGTCCGCTTTCGTGCGTGCAATTTTCTCTTCTAGCTCCCGCTGGCGTTCTATAAGCGAATCTTTGATTGAACTCGAAGCCAAAGCTGCAAATTTGGAAGACTGAGAATGCATCGAATCGACGGATGAAGTGGGTAGAGTGGAGGATGATGAATCAGAGAAGGACGTCGATGTATTGGGGGAAACGCTGGCGGAGGTGAGGACAGCGGGCGTGGTTATTATAGACAACGGAGAAGCCACTAGTGGCAGAGGTGCTTGTGAGCGATCCCCTTTCACTGAAAGAGGTATAATAGTAGAATGTGTGCTTTTATCAAGGGCCTCTGAGGCATCGTGGTGGCCTTGAAGCGCACATTCTTCGTTATGAGATGCAATAGGGCTCAAAGCAATCTCCATATCATCGATATATGCTATCTCGCGCGCACTTGTGGGAGACATTTCCATGTCATCCCCGTCGCCTTGCGCCTCTGGGAGCTCCGTCGTCACATGCAGGTCATTTCTTGAAAGCACGTCGGAGACACGAGAACGGCCTTCGCTCGCTTTAGTGCCGCCGACTAAAATAGCATTGCTGGCATCGTGGCACTCTTCATTGAGTGAGGATGCTTTATCATCGTCATCCACCAAAGAAGGTGTGTCGAGTCTATCATCGTCAGACTTTGCAAGAAAAACCTGTGACGCAAACGACTTGATTTTTGATTTGGCACGGCGAATCTTGGAGCCTTGAGTTCCTAGCACAGTGCATGAACTCTCTCCGATCGTGTGTTGTTGTCTCTCCCGTTCCATCTGCGCAAGATCTCTTTCGATTTGAGCTTTGATTTTGGCGTTCGACTTCTTCTGTGCCTTGCTGGGCTTCGGAGGGGGTATTTCTTTCTCCTCATCCACTTCGCCTTCCTCCATTTCACGCACGGTTTTACTAGATCCTATCCCAGAAGATCTGTACCACCACAGCTGTATGGCGCTCTTCCCTTTATTCTTCATCTTTCTGCTGGAAAATACTCTTTGCGCCAACTCAGGCGTCTCCAGTTGCATGATGGCTTTTGCGCGCGCGCCGTCAACCTGCACGCATGGCGATTTGGAGCCTAGGTTCCCCAACCAGGTACGTATGAAATCCAGAGTCCGAAAATTCTTGGGAATCTGTTCCATCACAAGCGTACGGGCATGATGGGGTGTAAAAGAGAGGGGGAGTTCGAAGATGCCATGACGGCAATGTGGATCAGAGTTCCATGACATGCCAATCTGTTCGATGATTTTCTTCTTTTTACGTGAAGATTCGGGGATTGGAGGAGCAGGGAGGGCATGCTGGGAAGGAGGCTCGTTCGGAATAACCTGTGCAAGTTGGCCGACGGATCGCGCCCCCGCTCCGTTGAATGATGGGCCTGCTTGAGCAGGCCATGGTGGGGGGAATGGTACCATGGGCTGCATAGGTAATATCCCATATCGGAATGGCAATCGGTCAGAACCCAACGGCGCTCCATACAGCGCCTGGTTTTGTTGTAAAGCCAAGGGGTCTTGGGACAATATTGAAGAGACAGCAGGGAACATGGATTGTCCCAAACGAGGACGTTGAGAAAAGGATGTATCTGGGCGCTGGGGGAGAGTTAGGTCTAGGGGTGGGCTGATGGGCGTGGTTGGGAGTGGAATAGACGATGTCTGACGTTCTAGCTCCCTCCGTTTTTTCTTTAGAGCTCTTCGTACACTTTTATCTTCTACTTCAGGTGGTTTAAATCCTACTCCACCCTCATTTCGTTTCCGTTTCAAGGTGAGGCCAAGTGGCTGGATTTCGCCTGGAGCAACTTCGGGTGACCGTAAAAATTCGGGGTATGGTTTACTCACCGTCAAGTCCACGCCCAAGACCATGACCTGGCGAATAGCCCATTCCTAGCAGCATCTTATAACCTATGTTGCCTGCGTACTCGGATGTTGCGCCTGAGCTTGTATTCTTGTATTCTTGGGTAATGACCTCTGCGTGTACCCGTGTTATTTGCAATTGCTGTTCTACGATGGTTTCTTCCTCCTCGTCATCAGATATTATGATAGGTGAGCTTTTGGAACCAACACCTTGTGCTGTCATCAACAGAATTGGGGTAAGTAAAGTCAAGGATATGAAGAAACTGCAATGTCCCTTTCCTGTCAACCTGCCTCAAGGGAAAGCCTGAGCGTGGACATGCGGCATCATAAATCGAAGTCCGCATCAAAAAAAGCCATTCATACCCCTAGGGTTAAGGTTTACCTGCCATGCTCAACAAAGGCTTGTGCATATATGTATACAAGTTGTATACAGGGGAATGTTATCCATACAATCCTGTTAGTTTCCGTTTTATAGAACATTTCTGGCAGTATGCTGGTACATCGCAGGAAATGATGCTCCGATGTCAAAGGCACTGTGGCACAAGAGTCGGAGGCACATGGTAAACGTTTGTGAAGATTTTCTGATTGCGCAATACGTGCTGCCAAGTGAGGAGAGGATGGAATGTTCTACTTAGGGCTTTCCGTGCTCTTGCCTCTCTGAATCAAGCCAACGCTGACAATGACTCCGTCCGCAAGCACGTCGGCCACCTTACGCCCTTCCTTGGCTTGATGCTCGGCTTGCTTGATAAACTCTGCCTTGACAGTTTTTGCGCGCGCAACCTAATAGAAAGAGGGGCCGCGAAGAGGTTACACCGTGTGGTCTCATCCAGGCTGTACAGGCAAACACACCTCTTTCGTGTGGTGCAAGCACTCTAGGTAGTCATCGGCCTGCAGGCGACATTGGCTAGGGGTATCTGCTTCTGCATAGCACTGGATTGATTATCCGTCAAATGAAAGAACAAGGAAGTTTTCACTGCTTTATAATTACTTTCGAGAATTCTTGCCAGTAGGCAAAGCACCGTGAGCGGCCTTGCAGCTCCGTGTCAGCACAGGTAAAGTTCAGATAAATGCATTGCACGCACCTCCCGTGTAGCTAAATCCTGACTTTAGACATGACAATCAGCTGAATGGACAAATAAGAAAACAAAAAAAATACAACATACGGCCATGAGAGGGTAAACGTTGTATACGAGTGTGACAAGAATGGTAGCGTTTGTCACACAGCCTGGGTTGTACATATGACACAGCCACTGCACTAGACTATCAGAACAGCACTAAAGACATCCGCATACGAGATCGCATAGCAAATTTCCCATTGTCCCTGCTTCGAGACGTAACAAAAACAACCAAAGCATGGCAGATCAAGCGGAGCTCGTGTTTGTGAAAAGCTTTATAAACACCATCTCTTCCCATCCCGTCAGATACGTGGACGATTATCAGCAACCTCCTCAGAGCACTCTCAAGAAAGTCCCCGTTCTCTCGGTGGGTTCACCCTTTCCTCATATCTCGTATATAGCTGACCTTGCAGTGTTTGCTATAGATCGACGTTCCACCTGTCCCCGAGCGCAAGGTCAAAGCCCCATTTCCCTCTGGTATGTACCCTATGTTGACGCGATAGGCCATCGCCTTATCTTTGCAATCTGTGCTTTTAGTTGAAGCTATCAGTGTCACTTTCAAGTCGCTTAAACCACCGCAATCGTTCACGCTCTCTGTCCAGCCAACGGACACCATATCAGATATAAAGGCTCAGCTTGCCTCTCAGCCCCGAGCACCACCTGCCGACGCCCAACGTCTTCTCATCAAAGGCAAAGTGCTAGCTGACGCCAAGCTCTTGAAGGAATATACCGTTAAGGAGGGAGATACCGTCAATTTGATGATCAAGCCTGGCTTTGATTGGGATCCTTCAAAAGCACCATCGCCACCGCCGTCTCTTGAAATGAAACCAGTAACACCACCCTCAGAGTCCTCAATGTCCGATGCAAATCTTAAACCAGGGCGCAGGCACCAGCGTATACCTTCTGTCGTCTTGTCTCCTTCACCATCCATGGTATCGTTAGAATCTGAGAAGCCTCAGGATATCAATTTAACATTGGACACGTCGTCCATTCCCACGGCTTCAATGTCGAATGCTACACGTTCGACATACCAAACAACTATTTCGCAACCGCCGTTCTGGGACCGCCTGTATTCTTTCCTCAGGTAAGCCCGATCGATGTGGCATACTTGAATTCTCATATACTGACATATCTCCAGGACGGAGTTTGCTGCGGATGGGGATGCACTGACTGCTTTCGAAGATTTCCTTCGAGCAAGCAAAGGAGGCTTGACTGCTAGTGAAATAGCCAAGATTCGTGACCACGTAGGCGTTGTGGGGATGGCGGGCACTTGATTTGAATGGGTGGTTCTAGGGTTTTATTGAAGGTTTCCACGTGGCTTTAAGTTCTTGCTCTCCCATGCGATCGTTATCGCTAAGTAAACTACAGCAGGTTTTGGTGTTATACTTACAAGGTTAATTCGATTGTACTACTATAGACTGCGACGTCGCTATAAGGCGCGTCAAATCCCATTTTATTGGTATCTGATGATTCCCAAGACGAACGCAAGCTCATGATCCAATGCTATCCAGTCATCAAGGCCGACATCTGAATCAGCTTGACGTTAGTTGCGATCATATCGTGACTTGTCTTGCTGTTATAATTACTTGTGCACCGAGCTTACATCGGGATTCCTAGCCTGAAATGGCAACAAGATGTCTGAAGAGGATTGCGGTGCCACTTCTTGAGCTTATTCACTGGCATGAAATTGGCACCTACGCACCTAGCGTGGTCTTAGTCCTGCAACTTTGATGTGCACATGTAACAAAGTCTACATGCATGTTAGTGGATTATAAAGCGATGTGAGGACCGCCAACAGTCATCCAAGCTCGTCATCCAAGGCTTCTTTTGCTGCCATCAACTTGTTCCGATACCCGGAGAACAAGTTTCCTAGTATGGCCTTTTTGTTGCGACATATAAGTCGAGGCCTCTCAGATGCCATTCCCCTATCTGCTACCTGTTCTTCGCCATCTCTATTCCATTATCGCCCTTTCTTTCGATCTCTACACATGACTGCCAAAAGAGACACCTCTCACCAGTCTGATATCGCTAAATTGAAGACGGAGGCAGATGGCTCTTTCAAAAGGGCTGCTTCTGTCTTTAGGCACTTCATTGAGAAAGGAGGAAAGTTCGAGGCAGAGAGAGGTACGTTCTATCACGGGTTTCATTTCAGGCCATGTTGTATTGATTGACATCCATAGACCGTTATCATCTTTATGTCTCGTATTCTTGCCGTGAGATGACTGCCATTATTGACCTCAACTTCTTGAAGTATTGAGCACTTTTTTAGCTTGGGCTACCAGGACTTTGATTGTAAGGAAACTCAAGGGTTTGGAAGATATCATACGTGAGCCCAATGATCTCAAAAGTTTCCATCTTAGTCTGACGTCACATTCTGCTCGATAAGCTGTTACCGTAGTATCTCCACACATGGGCAAAGATGGATGGCCTTTTGCCAGCGTTGATGCATACCCTGGTGCAGACGTAGATCCTCTTTACAACGCTAGTCATGTCAAAGATCTGTATTTCAAGGCTGATCCCGACTATACTGGCCGGTATGTACATCAACTACCATGTCTCGCGTGCAAGACTCACTCTCGTCGCAGCTTCACCGTACCAGTTCTTTGGGACAAGAAGAACCACACGATTGTCAACAACGAAAGCTCGGAAATCATCCGCGTGTTCAACACCGCCTTTAACGATATCATCCCAGCAGACAAAGCTGCTATTGACATTTACCCTGAAGCTCATCGTGCAGAAATTGACTCCATCAATGAGTGGGTCTATGATACCGTGAACAGTATGTTAACACTTGGAGGTATGGTGATCCTGAAGATTGACATATATGGTTTACCTTTGTAGATGGCGTTTATAAATCTGGATTCGCGCAGTCCCAGGAAGCTTACGAGAAGGCCGTCGTGCCCCTCTTCAATTCCCTCGATCGGCTGGAGAAAATTCTGACCGGCAAAGACTACCTCGTTGGAAATACACTGACAGAGGCAGATGTCAGGCTATTCGTAACCATCGTATGTTCACAATACGTCTCCATGTGTCGACCCATGGCTAATACATTCTCACAAGATCCGGTTCGACCCTGTGTATGTTGGCCATTTCAAGTGCAACATCCGCACCATCCGTCATGGCTATCCTGCTATCCATTCGTACGTTTCATGATATAGACTTTTAAACAGATTTTGATATATATGCTACCGATGAAGGTGGATGAAAAAGCTCTACTGGAACAACGATGCATTCCAGTCGACGACGAATTTCGATCACATTAAAACGCATTACTATTGGTCACAAATATTGGTATGTTGATAATACCTCTTTTTTGTCCGCCATGCTAATCCCCATCCTTAGGTGAATCCTAGCAGAGTGGTAGCAGTTGGCCCTATCCCCAATATTGAACCGTTGTAGGCATGAATGTCTCAACGATGTTCCTCCACCATGACCCATTCAAATAACTTTACGACCTTAGCTGTATTATCACCAAATTGTCACATGTGAATTCAAGATGTCCTAAAATCACTTATTATCTACTATTATCTTTGATACCTTCCAACCAAGCGAACACGAAGGTATAGGGTATTAAGGTTCAAATGAAAAGTCTGTTGAAAGATCCAAAAGCGTCATCAGAAGAACATCAAATCATAAGTATCACAGAATAGACGGCAGTAGGTGGATATATATCGCACTTGTATTCCGTGTTTTAAAGTATCATAAGAGCGCCAACGGTAGAACCGATCACCATAAAGGCCGAGGTCAACACCATACGCTCCCAGCTTGGCAAATTTGCTGAATGCATGGCCGAAGAGCTCCCAGTTGTCGAACTTTGCGATGTGCTGCCGCCACTGGACGTTGAGGATACACCCTGTGGAAAAGATACAAATTAGTAAAGTGGACTCGGAGTGTGAGGATCGGATCAGGTGCACATTGGTCGCGGTGACAGACAAAAAACTGATAGCAGCTGATGAGGAGGAGACACCTACAGTGGTGGAAGCAGGAACGCTAGAGGTCGACGTGGCTCCTCCGATTAAGACGCCCTCACCATTACTGATGCTGGTATACTGAGTGCAACTCGAAGAGGATGGGATAGGATGAGCGGATGGGGTCGAAGGTTCTCCTTGATAAAACGTCGACGTGCCATAAACGCCCATTGGCTACAAGCAGAGGGGAAGAAGAAGAAGAAGAAGAGGGGGGGGGGGGGGAAAGACGTTCAGTTCAATATCACAATGGCATGCCGACCGACGCACTTGTGCAGAATCACCCAAACATTGCTCAAAAACACCTTCCGAGTAATTTGCGGGCATGTTCCAATCGCATCCCATCACGTCGTATATGTGCTCGCATAGGGTCGGTGCATCGACGGCGGGCTTGCAGGCGCGGAAGCAGAATTGATTATATGAAACGAAATTCTGTGACTGGAGTTAATGGCTTTGGGGGAGGGAATGAGAGGTCAGAACTCGCCGTCCATTCGTGCATCTGTTCTATCTGTCCAAAGGCACTGGAAAAGACAAGTCCGCCGATGGGATTACCTGCACTGAGGAATTATTATGCGAGGTCAAACCGCAGATAGCTCGACAGACCATTGCCAGTGGCACCGTGAGGATCCAGCTCTCCTCCCTCGTCGCCATTGGGTATGTTGAGATAAGTTAGATTACCGACACCTACATCCCGATAATTGAGGGGTATTTCTTAAAGACGAAGAGAGGGGACATACCAGTGACCTGAACGTAGTCGGGCGTTACAACAAAGTGTGCTCCCGTGATCGTCCCATCAGGAATCAGACGTGTTCCATAGCCACTCTGGCCATTATATAAATTTGGGAGGTTCTGGAAAGATAAATATAGCCCCAACTTGCCTTCATGCACCACGCCACTTCTATTTGCTGCGAGGTTTCCGCGTTCTCCTCAATGACATGCGTTGGAGCTTGGAGAAGGTTATTTGCTCACCTCAGTGTCACCAATGACAGAGTTTGGACCAGGCTCAGGAGGGCTCCAAACACACCAGTCTTGCACATCATTCACTAGATTGAAAGGAGAACGCGAATGAATGATTGAATGCAAGCGCGTAGAGATAAAGATTATGGACGTACTATAAGTATTTTGGCATTCAGAAGTCTGGTTGTACCCAGTTCCACATTGGTTCGTCCCTGTCTGACCCTGCTCACTCTGATAGGGTGCATCAGAAGGCACATAAGTAGCAGTATACGTGGGTGACTGAGCGTGTGCCACGAGAAGGAGAGGAAGAATAGCGAAAAGCTTAGATTGGACCATCTCCGCAACACAGGAGAGCTTTTTGAGAAAGGGGTTTGACAATTGGGAAAGGACAAGGGTTCAGCGTTCCATATTTGCCGGGCCCAGGATTTATATAGTCTGGTGGTCAACAATGGCTGGACCTGAAGTCATGAGCTAAGTGAATCCTGTATCATAATGACCCCGATAAGGGGCTAAGGGGGAAGGTTGACCGCTTCCGGTGACAGAACACCGATAACCTCGACTAGATGAATTAATAGGCAATCGCTAGGACTCGATCTACAAGGTCAAAATACATCGTCAGCGCGAAAGTATCGGGGACGATGAGTCCATGAAGTGGCATTGCGTCGACCGGGGTGGCAAGCAATGCTGCCAGTTATTTCACAACATATCTAGGACACCTACTACTTTTTTCTGTCAATCTTAGCGACTGTCGTTATTTTTGCATGCGCAGCGCCCGGCCGTACGACACGTTTTCTGATCTAGCCAGGGTAGGTCAGTATTTTTGGCATTAACGTGCTTCATGATTTTTTTTGCTTACTTTATCTATACTTTCTGAGCACCTGACGCGATAAATATATCCACGAGTGACAGGTTAAAGCTATGCATTCCGAATTAGTTTTGGGAAATATCTTCTAAATTCACTCACTTTAACATTTTTGCAAGTTGTGGGAGGTTTCAGGTTACAGTGAGCTCGAAGTGCCTCGGCGACTACACAATATAGTAATCATGATCTTATCGGACCGCGAACGGACGAGATCATCATGGTAAAAGCTTGCCATTACCTCACGTCCTGCCATTAGTCACAGGGATGTACCAACTTCGGGCATATAACCAGACTTGACTTGACTCGGGTATATGCTACTGCACTTGAGTGGGTCTCATATCTTGAACTCGTATTACTAATGGAAGTGTTGCGAACTTACCAGTCTCAATACAAGCCCTGCTCCATCCAACCAATCGTTTCTCAGTGGCATCTTTCCCAGGCTACATACTGAGTACACTGATGCCGGGTCCTTTGAACACTGATGAAACCTCCTTGGACAGATAAATCCACGAATCCCTCATCCCGCTTTGCACGCAAATGACGAGGTTCCTGGAAGATATTGGTTTCGAACGTTATAGGAACACGGCTGCGAAGAACTTCTATTGGCCCCCGATCCGAGAGCATCGCAATCGCACTCTCAGAACGGAACAAGAACACATATGGGGAATAACTTTCGTTGCTTCCAAGCTGTGACGACCATCCCTCTCTCTTGAGAGATGCTGTCGATGTCAGTGAGTAGCCTACTTCACGATGGGCACGTCAGTAAAAACTTGAACTTGGAGAGGAAGAGACGTCCGACACTGGAGAACTGTGACGGTGACCAGATGTGGAATATGTGTATATGTGTGACACGATTACAGTCATGGTTCTGATGCACAACGCCACTCGGCTAACCTGAGCATTACACCTTTTACTATAATACAAAGTGGTATTTCTCTTTGAACCTGTAACGGCCTTGGATATCAACAGAGTTGGATCATATCGCCGATGTGGCATCACGTCAGAGACCTGACTTTACGCTTACCTATAGGGGGACTTTATGCACAGAGCCAAGACACACCACTTGGTGTCATTGCCATATCATGTGTACGTACTCACAGGAAGTCTAATTCCAACCGGTGCAAATAAGATCCGCTGCATGTCGGGCGAAAGGTACTTAAACTTAAATAAGGGGGTGTTCTTGCTAAACTCTTACCTCGGTTTTACCTCCTCGACGTCTACCATGAACACCATCCTCCAACTAAACCCTTTCCAAGACTTCCACTTCAGCTTCACCACTGCCCTCGCTGGTGTACCCATTATTTTCATCTTGGTTCATGTCTTTCCGTACCTCGCAGATCCGTTCAAACAGCGCGCCATCCCAGGTCCTTTACTTGCCAAGTTTTCCGATGCCTGGTTAGGCTGGGTGAGCAGCCAAGGCCATCGTTCTGAGGTGGTACATAAAATGCACCTGAAATACGGTACACTTGTTGTTGCTAAGTATAGAGTGTCAATTTGATCATTTCCACGTCACTTAATCTAGGAACTTTTGTTCGCATCGCGCCAAACCACGTCTCCGTTGCGGACCCTGACGCCCTTCAGGTCGTATACGCTCATGGGAATGGCAGCCTCAAAGCTAACTTCTACGACGCCTTTGTCTCCATTCAACGCGGTCTCTTCAACACCCGGAACCGTAACGAGCATGCACGCAAGCGCAAGATTGTTTCCCACATCTTCTCACAGAAAAACGTCTTGGAATTCGAACCAAACGTCCGCTTATACGTCGGTCAGCTGATTTCACAGTGGGACCGCCTCTACGATTCTGCTGCCAAAGGTGCATCTGGTACAGAAGGCGAAGGTGGTTGGTTTGGCAAGGATGGTCGCCTATGGCTCGATTCTCTCCCTTGTAAGCTCAGTCGTATATGGCGAGTATTACGTCTCACATTTGGCAGGGTACAATTATTTGGCATTTGACATCATTGGTACATCTTGTTTTGTTCTCCGTCCTTTTGTCGCTAAACAGGATTTGAGAACAGGTGACCTAGCTTTTGGGTCTCCTTTCGGAATGATACTCAATGCAAAAGACTCGGCCCCTGTTGCTGTCTCGCAAAAAGATGCCATGAAATCCTATGGCTCTGAATCGACTTATGAAGTTATTGAGATCCCTGCTGTACAAATTCTCAACGATCGAGGTGAATTTTCTGCTTCCATGGGAGTACTTCCTCCGCATTGGAGGCCTCTTGTTCGATTACTGCCATGGTATCGCAAAGGAGGCAAGGCTGTGAAGAATCTCGCTGGACTTGCTGTAGCTGCTGTGGCAAAACGCCTAACGACTCCAACGGACAGAGTGGATCTGTTAAGCAAATTACAGGAAGGAAGAGATGACGAAGGTAAGCTTATGGGTCGAGAAGAGTTGACCGCCGAGGCTTTGACTCAGCTCATTGCGGGTTCCGACACTACTTCCAAGTAAGTCAAGAATTAGTGCCATATTCTGAGAAGGCCTGTATTTAACTTGCTTTCCAGCTCGTCTTGTGCCATTACATACTACCTTGCGCAAAACCCTGATGCGCAAGAGAAACTGCAAAAGGAATTAGACGAAGCATTAGGCGACGACGATCATCCAGTTTCAACATTCGAACAAGTCAAGCGGCTTCCTTACCTGGAAGCTGTCATCAACGAGGCTTTGCGTGTTCATTCCACATCGTCCATAGGTCTCCCCCGCATCGTTCCAGAAGGTGGATTAATCGTTCAGGGTCAACATTTCCCCCAGGGCGCGGTTCTCAGCGTCCCAAGCTACACGATTCACCGGGACACCACTGTTTGGGGTGCGGATCCTGATCAATTCAGGCCTGAGAGGTGGTTCGAATGTGATCACGCTGCAATCCAGAAGACGTTCAACCCATTCTCATTTGGGCCAAGGTACTGGTTGAGCAGCCAACATTACTTCTTCATGCTGATCCCACCATTCATAGAGCGTGCGTTGGTCGCAACCTTGCCTCTATGGAGTTATTGATTATCATTTCTTCCATCCTTCGTCGCTACCATTTCGTACTTGCTGATCCCGAAAAACCGGTATGTGCACACACTGTCCACGAATATCTTTATTTCCTCACATCTGTCATTAGTTTGATACTCGGGAGGGATTCCTGAGAAAGCCACAAGAGTGCCGGGTGGGAATCAAACGTAGACAAACCTAGCTTTTATTGTGGCTCTTATCAGATGGATATATCCGTGGGCTTTCCCTATGTGAAGTTTTGCCGATACAATATGCGTCATATCAACGTTGTTACATTGTTATCTTGTGTATCTACTCCCTTCCATTCAATGTCAGAAGTACGAGAGTCGGGGTTTCTACCCTTACATTCTCCACATGATACTAAGTGCGTTTATCCATGTCTGATATCCACAAGGGTCATGCTCAGGTTAGTACCAGATCTGTAAGCTACGCCCGGCTAAATAGGGAGTCAGTTCTCCCGGAAGCTTTTCCCTTGCTCCTTCATTCAAGTTGTTCTCAGGATCCTTGCATATTTGTGAGAGAACATGGCTGGCTCGGAGGTCGTACCATGTCCAAGGACTCTACTACTGCTTATATAACTGGGACGACCCTTAGTTTGCTTAGCCCGCCTCGCGTTGCCAATCTGTTGCACCTACGCGCCAAGGGTGTGTAACATGTGAAGGGAGCCAGCATCATGGCCTCAACCAGTCAAGCAAGCAGCTCCAGTTCCCCGTCGAGCTCGCCGACTCCCAGCTCTTCCGACACCGACGGAAACAACTTCCAACTCTTCGCGAGCAACGGGTCGCCCCCTCTCATCATTGCTTTTCTGGCCATTGGGTTGTTCACTGTTGCGCTGATAGCGGTCTTTGGGTGGAGGAGGGTTAATGGAGGTCGAGGTCTTGTGGTGCGCCAGGTCAGGCCTGCGCGGAGGCGAAAGGAGGTGGTGCTGGGCGATAAACCAGAGCTGTGGGAGTTGTGGACACGAAGAGCGGTGAAAGGCGAGTTGGACGATTCAGGGTTGGATTGGGACAATGTCATGGTAATTGTTTCCTTACGTCCACAAGGAGCCAAGTACTAACACGCCAACTACCACCTTTCGTTCTCTTTTATTCACATTTGTGCCGTTGCAAGCCTATATCCGCTACGTTGCACTATTCTTTGTCTTCAAATTCAATAGAACCAAAAGATACCAACGACCACAGCGAGCCACGTAGGCGTTACAACTTCGCGACTCTCCAGAGATACCTTCATACTACACGTGTACAAGAGCCCTCTCAAGAGGAGCGAGAGGAATCACCACCCAAGCCAACTATGTCAGATCCATGGATGCAGGTCGCAGTATCCATAGCCATGCCCTCGATGCCCACCCAACGGCCTTCATCATCCGAATCAGAGCTTGAGGCAGACTTTGTAGAATGCTGTATAGGCACGACGGAGATTCCTTTGTGTGATTCCTTTGTGTGAAGATAGATAAGTTGGGCACTTGCAATTGTATATCAGCAACAGGACTGTACCGATATTATTATTACAGTTGTATTTCATTGACACACTATCCAATATGCAGTGCATATCGTATTATATTGAGCAGTACCTCTCGGTCTGTAGATTTATGTTTGTAGTTGCGACAGGCCTATCTTATTTAAAATACAAACATATCTTGCCTTCGAAGTCGAACTTTGATATAGTTCACGAGTTTGTATCAATACCTTGACAGGATACTCGATAAGGGAGAGAGCGAATATGTTTCGACTGATCTATATGCACATGTCTTGCCCATGATGCATCGATGATATAAACTCGTGCGCTAACTTGTGTGTATGCACGTGTGATACTGAGCAAGACAGGAAAAGGCAGGGGTCCGTGACTTTGATAGGAGTTCTCGGATGGAGTGAATACCAGAATCTAACAGATCTATCACGGCACAAGTGTTCTCCGTACGTTTCGATACCCGGATGATAGAAAGGGTTAAAAGTCGAGTATAATGTGGGTTTAATGGTACACCCGACTCGGATTGTATGATAAAGGAGTGCACGATTAGCAGGATGGAAAACATAGCGCTTTGTTCCTTTGATTTAATTGCGTGGCATGCCCAGCGATGATCCAAGTCTTGATAGGACGCGATGGTTGTACACAAATAAGACAGACTGCGGTATGGGAGGAAGATTTGGTCGCACATTGACCTGCGACCTCCAAGCCAGGTGGAAGTGGTACCAAATCCCGAATTCGCATGGAGCTCGAACTGCCCGAATTGAAGCTCCTCGAACGAGTAAAGCTTTTTTCGGCGAGCAGTCGTAGCGGTTCCTCTGAGAAGTGAAGTTAGTGAAGTGTGGAACATCATGCTATCCCGAAGTCACCACTTTTCATCAAGTGAAAATACCCATACCACTAATTTAGGAATTTGAATGAGTGCGATATGATTCGGCTAGCATACATGGTGTTGTCGTGGGTCGTGGAGAATCCCAAAAACATCCACAGCAAGGTACCCGAGGCGTTGCTGTATACCTGTGTGAGTATACGAGGGGGTATACTTGTGTGCGAGCTGTTTATTTCAAAAGCAGTGCCTTCGTGAGATTCTATATGGGCCACGTGAAAATAGCTGTGAACGTCTGTCTGTATTTGCACCGTGTTCAACGAACATTCAACTCGAAAATAACAAACACTGCAACGAGGAAGAAAAATAAATGTTTTATGCCACTGTCTTGATCGCGGTTGGGAAAACGAGTGTCCCGGCAAGTTCCGAGAATAGGGGCTTGAAGATAAGATAAGATTAGCGCTATACAAGACATGACTTCATAACTGCATCTTATACCATTACTTCCATGTCTACCTCTACATCCCTTGCATCCCACCTTTCTTCGCTGTCTACACCCCGCCCTTATTCTGCAGCCACAGAACATGCATTCCTCACGGCTGCAGGTGATCTTTCTCTTCCTCGCTCCAGATTGGCCCTCTGGCTTGCTCAGGACAGGATTTACGCTGCACACGCCTACCCGCGATTCATTGGCCTCCTAATCGCAAAAATACCCTTTGATTCTGCCGCCCATGTAGGCGCTGGAGACAAAATAGAAGGACAAAATCGTCATATCCTCAAGCTCCTCGTCGCATCGCTCGAAAATGTTGTGCGCGAAGTTGGCTTCTTCGATGACATTGCTAAGCAATGGAACCTTGAGATAGGAACAGTGGGAGGTGAAGGGCGAGTCTGGGTGGAGCGTAAGGCGACTAGGGATTACACGGCTGAGATGGCTCGCGTTGCCTCCCTTGGCTCACTCGAAGACGGCTTAGTATTTCTGTGGGCAATGGAAAGGGTGAGTCATCAGATCCGAACGATATCGCGGTAAATCCATGACTGATATACACAACAGGCATATCTAGATGCATGGCGTTATGTTAAATCGCAGCTTTCTTTGAGCTCAACGTCTGAAACGACTGATGGACAAACAGCGGGTGCTATAAGGGCACTGACCAACAACTGGACGACGCCTGACTTTGTCGACTTTGTAGACGAGCTTGCAAAGGTCATGGATGCATGTTTCGTTGGTCTATCGGGGGATTCAAGAAACGAGGCTTGGGCACGGGCAGAGGAAATATGGGCTCGCGTTGTGGAGTTGGAGGAAGCATTCTGGCCTGAAGAGGGGGAGGAAACCTCAGCGCGCATCGCACCTTGATAGGGGCGAAATCTTGGGCAGTCTCAAAAATTCTTCTAGTTCATTGCGCTATGTTTTTTTGGAGGTGGGCTAGAAGGAAATTAAAACAATGTTGTTATCGTCGCTTTCAGGTATAGTGCAGGATAAAATCGCTTATGAGAATCTGTATAATACATTCCTCAGTCACTGTATCATTGAATTCAACCACAACGCTTTGTGAAACCGCTGAAGTCGTCTCCGAGATATTAGTCTCCTCGCTACCAACGAAATTACGAATCCGTGTAGCTATCGCAGTAAACATGAATGTGTGTTCTGTGAGGTTTCCCTAAGAAGTTCCCATTTTGGTGCGTCATTTTGTTGATCGGCGTCGATCGCTCGGGAATATTATGACATTTCTGTGACATCACTGAATCTATCCTCTGCGATCGCAGCTTTATAAGTGGCTGCTCAACAAGATACTTCAAGAGTTTAGCCACTACTTCCTGCCTACAAATTATTGCCACTATGTCAGATCCCATCACAAAAAATGTACACAACAAAAGATTTGTACGTATCTTGCATTTATGATTTGGCATCTTGTTCATAGCCCTTTGCAATAGGCGAGCAGTGTTATGGCAGGTATGACAGTCACGGCGGTACTGCTGTATTTTATGAATAGCAACAAGACGAAAGCGGCAAATCAAGAATATGGACCGGTAGGACCTCATCGTATGTTTTGCCGTACATTCTGTTTCTTCATCGCTAATGTGCCCCTTTCGCGTCAACAGGAAAAGACAGAAAAGGCGCGGATCAGCCAACGAAGCTTCCTGCACAATCTGGAGGCTTGCGAGGATGAGTTTACGCTTATATTCATAGAAGAGTGCTCCGGGTATCTGGTAGTGTGGTTAGATACAAGCATGACATCACGATGATGTCACTTTGAAAATACGGCGCAGTCAGTGTATGATGTAGACAGCGGTCATAATCTCATTTATTTTTCCATCGAGTTTTCCACTCACCCGTCTTATTAGTAAAAATAAGCCTAACAGATCTACGACGTGCACGATGAGCTCAAGCCCACATAGTCGTTCGTTGGTCCGTTGATATATGAGAAATAATGCATTTGATAACCGCTCACTCACCTCTTTCCCTTGACAGGCTATCACATGTGTTGGGGCTATTACAATTGCCCTTGGTTCCATGTACTATGCAGGGAAGAACTCGAAGCGAAATGAAGGGCCAGATTCGGTGTACAGTGCGTCAATGATTTGCTGAAGCACCAACACAATAGCTAATGATGGACGTGTCACAGGGAGTACGGAGGATACACCTTCGAATGTACAGGGGGGTAAAAGTGATGCGCACTACAAGTCCTCAGAGGTGCGGGGCGTCATGCATGATTTTCCTGGAAAGCGATAGGTTAGGGTGACCTGAAAGGAAGTAGATCAATATGTTTATTCCCAGGGGTAGAATTTCATTACACTGTAATATTATTGAGTGTCACAGAGTTGTACAACGACAGTATTCGACGTGGTGGTTGTAGAGATTTTCCTGCAAACGTCATGACCCTAGCTTGTGACGTGTGACCGATATGTGTTTGGGTCACGGTTAGTACACTGGTCCTGACGGTGACTGTCCCCGGTGTATAAAACAACCAGTGAGGCGTGGAGTATGCGCCTGTTGCCTCCCTTCACCCTCACCTCATAATGGCCAGGCTGATGCAAATCAGATTCACATCGTCAACCAGCAACCGTCGCCCTTATGGGGGCGACCGCGCGACAATACGGTGTTCTCCTCACCCCAAAGTTCGCAACTTCAGCGCGCGTCTCGCGTCTACCATATGTGAGCCTGTGCGCTTCCCTCGATGTGATCCTGCTGACTTAATGTAGCCGCAACCACCATCACATACTCGCTCCAGCATCGCGACCATGTCCACAGACTGGATGCGGGTAACAGCTGTCTCGGTGACAATGGATGCGTGCATCTCTTTCGGTTCCTTACTTCACCTGCTGGCCAGAAATACCGGAATAGCATCACAGAACTGTACTTGACATCAAATGAGATCGGGGCAAAGGGCTTACAGGCGCTTTCCGCTTATCTCAGTGGAAATGAGGTTCTGAGAGAATTGTGCTTGTCAGGGGTGCGTATCTATCCGCGTATGTCTTACCACTGGCGCTGCTCTTATTTATTACGGGGTTGTGCAGAATCCCCTTGCAACAGATCCAGATACTGTCATCGCTTTTGCCGCTGCTCTTAACACTTCACGTCTCTGCACTCTTCACCTCATTCACAACGGAGAACTCTCAGATGACTTCGTTTCCCTCTTTCTTCCGCAGCTAACCACGCCTTATCTGCGTCAATTGAATATGTCGGCCATAGGAATGACTCGCATGTCAGTTCCTGTTATCATCAAATATGTGAGTTCTGCCGTGTGCAGACTGGAAGGGTTGCAGTGTAATGCGAATAGTCTCACTCTTCCGGGTGCGCGGGATATCGTGAGTGCAATCGAGGAGCACAACTATAGCTTGTGGAAGGTCACCCTCGATGACCTTCATATTGATACTGATCATGATGGCGAAGAGCGGATGCAAGCTTGGCAAGGAACGCTCGATAGCGTATGCCGTAGGAACTCGCAGATGAAGAAAAAAATAAGAGCAGAGGCACTAATGCTGCTTTGTTCTGCTCGAGCTCTTTTCCTTCGCTCTGGCTCTCACAGTATGCCATCGGGAGTCATTTCTGGGACCTTCAAACGACGTTCCAAACCGTTATCCCCCTTTTTTGATCTACCACCAGAACTTCAATCTGTGATCATGTCACTACTAGCGCCAACACTCTCATCTAGACAGCGTGCAAGAATATGTGAATATGCCGCAGATTACAGGACACTCCCTCGGTTAGACTTGACTGGTGCGAAAGTAGGATTCTCGACGCGTCTTTCGAGTTTGGCGCGTTATGGCTTTACGCGCAGTCCGCAGACACATGTGGCGATTATACAGGCCCGCGATGCTGTTGACGAAGGTAGTGTGGTCGTTCTGGAAGGTACGTGGAGACCTTGCGCATCGTGGGAGTGTGCATGCAGAGGACCGGCGCGGCGTGAGTGTGCGACGCTACGACGATGGCAGAGAGAGATGCGAGACATTTGGTTAACGCAGGTTGGATGCGTTGTGTACGAGCCTGCACTGTGAAGACTGTCATTGTGAGCTTAGCGGGACCTTGGAAAGGTATTAACATTCTGTTGCAGTGCTTTTTTTTTTTTTTACTACGCTTGGCTTGATGCTTGAGATATCTTGTTTTCTTTCTTGACTACTGATTGGGACATTATAATCTTAAATGAGCTGTGTATTGTACTTGGTATCTACTAGTAACATTTAAATTTCAGGCAATTCAGCTATGAGAAATTTCGCGGTGCATTTGCATCTGGAAGTTCAGTCGGAATCGGGACTGGGAATCCGTTCTCTTTGCAGCGGCTTTGACCTCTTTGCTTCGAACTTGATGCTCTAACGTTATGACTAGGAAGCTTTTAGCACACCTGACATGATCAGGAGGACACGAACTTCAAAGGATAAAAACACCAAGCACCGCCTTACAGGAATATAGGCCATATGACATACACCTGTTGACTCGCTTTTCATCTTCCCAACTCGTTGTACGGTGTTCCGAGAAGTCAGCTGCTTGAACCATTGCAGGAGGATATGTGTTCGTGTCACCAGAGGCTGATTTTCAGAGAACACATTTAAGGAGTGCCCCACAGTCTTTTTGTCGTGGAGATCGAAGATGTATGCAGCTCATCTTGTGCGATTTTTCGTTTATGCTGGATATCTCACGTCCTTTTCTCGCGCTTATGACACAGGTCAACCTCTTACAGATGTTGTGATTGTGTCAAACAATGATTTGAATCCATCGAATCCGAACCGTGCTGGCGCGCTCCTTCTAAAGAGCGCACTTACTTGCGCAGAGGCAGCAGAAGCTTGCACTCAACTCCAGGAATCCTTGTTACCGCCTCCTGGTGACACTGGTTTGACTGCAGCCAACCTCTCTACAGTACTCACATCTGAAAAACACGGTGCTGCTCTTGATTCCTCCCAAAATATCTGGATCGGTGGACAATCAGGTGATTTAGGGACTTTTTCGTGGCAAGTGACTACACTAACTCAGAGCTATTAGCTGGATGTTCCGTTTTTGTTCCAAACTCCTCTTACTCCATCTTTGCGGATGATTCAATCGACATAGGAAGTCGTTTACCTGTGCTTTGTACAAACTCTGCTCCCCTCACGCGATCGAACGTGACTTATCATGATACATCGCGCCAGATTGATGTGTCGACTACTTCCGCTGGCATCCTTCGTGGATACAGAGACAAGTTTACTTGGCGATTTTTGGGGATCAAGTATGCTGAATCCACGGCAGGGGAGGCCAGGTTTCAACCTCCAGTCCCGATCACAGTGACACCCAACACCCTCAGATCAGCGCTCGAATATGGTCCACAATGTGCCCAGGTGATACTCTTTTGGACAAACCGTTGACCATGATCTGACTATTTTTTGAATATGGGTTACAAGCCGCCGGATCCAGACAATGGACATTTGGTATACAGCGGAGAAGACTGTCTTTCTTTGAACGTTTACTCTCCTGTTGTGAACACAGGAAAAGACGTCAATACCGCACCCAAGTTACCCGTTATGTTCTTCAGTGAGTTGATACGTTTTGGATGTGTCATTTGTCACACGTTGAACACACTTGACATCTATAGTACACGGGGGCGCTCTCAACACTGGTGATAGCGGACCATTCCCTTTCAATATGACCACTGATGGTTACGTCGGGAACTCGATATCTAATGTATACGATGGTACCAATGTGGTATCGTATGGTGGCGTTGTTCTCGTTTCCATCAATTACCGATTGAATGCTATGGGTTGGTTCAATGCTTCCAATGTTGCCTTAAAGGATAGCATTCTTGCATTGCACTGGGTACAAGATAACATTGAAGCTTTTGGTGGAGACGTACGTACTACCGGATAAGCTCCAGCTCGCTTAGTTGACATGCTGGTCGTGGCAGAAAACGAAGGTCCTCATTTACGGCGAGTCCGCGGGTGGCACAATGACCAGATATCTGTTAGGAACAAATCCGGCTTATACAGATGGCCTTTTCAGTCAGTCATATCTTTACGAGACGTGCCGTTATTGATCAACTTTCAGGCGCTGCTGTACTCGAATCCGATTTCAGTGACAGCTCCCCGTATTTTTCTCCCACTGAATCACTAAATACATCATTGACGCTCGCAAAAGACGTGGGCTGTGCGTCAAATTCATCCACCGTTTTTGACGAAACAATGGCTTTATGCGTGAAAAGTCTCCCTGTTACCGACATCGTACTCGCATCCTACAATTATGGCCTATCTTGGGATATCGTTGTTGATGGAGATCTCGTTCTTACCGACATTGCTTCCAGCATCAAAGATGGCATGTATGCACGCGTCCCAACTATTTGGTCCAGTAATCAATGCGAATACTGTTATTTCCTACCAACAAGCATTGCGCCGGATTCTCCCCCATCAATATTCCCAGAGTCACTGCCTCTTTTTTTCAATGCAACGCAGGCACAGAAAATCTTGGCTGTTCAAAATTTATACCCCTATCAGACTGAACCATCAGACCATGGCATTTCTGGTGCAGTCCTTACTTTAGGTCAGCTCATGACGGATTATTGGGTTCATTGTTCCATGGGCTATCTTTCCCAGCTCGAGACGAATACTACCAACCCAGGCAACTCTTACAAGATTGTACATGGTGTTGGACTTGGTTCCCCCATGACTCCGAACCCTGCAACCTGCCCAGGCCAGGTGTGCCATGCGGATGAGTTGTATTGGGTATTTGCGACGGCTGAAACCGATAATCTGTACCAACCACTTTCAGAAGCTCAGGTGGCGATGACGCGGGAAGTCATTGATAGGTGGACGTCTTTGGCTTGGAGTGGGACTCCAAATTACGAAGGGGCGCTTGTCGAATGGCCTTCTTACATCGGAAGCAACGAGGTTGTATTGAATTTCACAGAAGCTGGTGGGATCACGGAAACTATCGAGCCGTACAGGGAAGAACAATGTGACTTCATGCGGGATCAGATTGGGCTAGTGTATGGACTGCAGTAGAGCCCACGTCAGGTTGAGTGTGGAGCTCATTGGCTAGGGGTGTTGTATCTTTTGCGCGTCTTCGGAACGGGGGAACTTTTTCCTTGTTCAATGGCCGCATAATCTGCTGGAATGTACGTCTGCTGTATCTATTTTCAAGGCGTCTTCTAGATGAGCGCTCGGAAATATCAGGTATCAATATCACTTGTGCATCTATATCTCAAATTATCATAGATGGAATAGCGTGAAACTTCCTTCTTGTGTTCTTTTCATGTGAATTTCCCGAGGCTCTAAAGGTAACAGCCTCCGAAATCGCCATCGCCTCGTTTACTCACGCGTATTCTGTGCTTGAATTCTCACCTGTGCTCTTCTACATAGATCTCGTGCTTCCCTCAAGCAATGTACCCTCGTGTACAAATGGGTACAAGCGCCCTGCAGTTCAGCTCCGATACACGCGTTTTATCGATTAACATAGTGAATGGCGCTCCCTGCAACACGACACTGTATCGCATTGATCCTCATTGCTGTGGTTCCATGATGCCTTCCTAGCATCGAAGGTCCTCACCTTTCTATATTTCCCGCGTTATCCGAGTCAGAGTCAATATGCTAGCAGTGCTGACACTGCCTCTGTAATAATAAATAGTCAAGATCAGCTCGTTCTTTAACTATCAACTCGATTATCGCCTCTGATCTTTGCAACACATGGCTATAACGCATCCTGGCACAGAAAGGAAACCAAAGAAAAAGGCACTTGTTATCGGTATCAACTACAAGGCACTGCACAAATTGGATCGCGAGAAACGACCTAGCCAAGAGCCTACTCAGATTCTTAAAGGATCTCATAACAATGCTAGACATATAAAACGATTGCTTATTGGTAAATTTATTCCACCAACTTTGTCATTTAACTATGCTGAGGTGATAACAGAGACGTTCCACTTTCTTAAACAAGACATCGTTGTCATGCTCGATAAGCCGCGCCATGACGATGACAAGATAGTACCAACTCAAGCCAACATAGTAGGATAATGTTTTTGTTTCTCGCAGTTGATACTGATTTTTCTTTTCGGGAAAGCAACGTGAAATTCAGAACTTGGTAGATGGAGCCAGGGCGGGAGATCAGTTCTTTTTATCTTGTGCGTATCGGGCATTCTTTCATGATGTGGGCTTTTGTTCAACAGTGATTGTGCGTTTCAGATTCTGGACATGGTGAGCAACGGACTGCCATACCAGACGGGCACGAGGAAGACGGGTTGGATGAAGGTCAGTGCTCTCAATAACGTCATTTTGCGTAGTTTGAATATGGCTGCTTTCATAGCAATCGTTGGGTCTGATGGCGAAATAATCCTTGACAATGTAATTTGTTGTCACCAATGTATGCTTTCGGCCTACCTGACTTCAATGTGCTTCACAGGATTTGAAGAAGATGCTTCCAGATGCACTTCCCTTCCGCAGTCATTTAATGGTAATTAGAAAGTTTTTGTAACATTTGCGACTATTCATTGACAACATTTTCTCGACAGGTCATCTGGGATACTTGTCACTCGGGGACCATGCTTGGTAAATTTCTTTAGCATTTTTGGTCTCCTGCTCATGCTCACGTGGTGGTGCAGATCTTCCTTATACAAAGATTGCTAAAGTGCCCACGTTTATGATCGAGCATGTGGTATCTCATCATCTCTCTACCTCCACGGTGGCTTCTGGATACGTGCGCCAAACCTGTATACGTGTTTACTTCCTATCATTCTCCTTCCGTGTTCTAATGACTTACCATTTCAGTTATCTCCCGAGCTATGTCTCTTAGTGTTCCATATGGGCAATCTCCTGAATTACGCCACTGCTCGACACTATCGGCTTCTTACAAACCAAAAGGAGAATCAGAGAAGCGCAACTTTTCTGCTCAAGAATGTCTCTCTCCTGTGGCCGAATCACCATCTACTTCTACTTCATTACCTTTTTCCCGGGAACCCAGTTCAAACTACACAGCGGTTTGGGGCTGTGCAGGAAATTGCCGCAAGTCTATGTTCTTGAGTAGAGCCTCTGTGGTATGTGTGTTCTGAACCTTGCTGCACTATTTTCCTCATGGTTATTTGTAGATTTCAATTTCGGCCTGTACAGATAGTCAGAGTGCGTTTGAGTATCCAAATGGGGACTCGTTGACTGAAGTAAGTCTGGCAAGGTCCAGTTGTGGTTGCCAATGCTGATGCAACGATCTCCAGTTTTTCATAAATGCAATAAGTGAATGTACTTGGCTAACATATATCAAGACAGTGGCTAACAATTATGATGCAGAATCAAAAGCTCATTTAACATTCAAAGAACTAGTAGCAGAAGTAAAGTAAGGAATCTCTCCCCCGTATACAGCATCATTCAACCATGAGAACATGTATTAGTAAAGATGTGCATAAATTGTCGGAGGACCGACACCGGGAGGCTCGAGGAAATTACGACACTGGCAAAGCTGGCCCATGCACTTGCCATTTAAGCTCTCGCTCCGACACTGACTCAGATGAGCAGGATGTTGAGGTGGGATACATATTTGTTTGTTGTAGAGACCATAAGCTGACTGTTTTTTTGGTTCATTCTAAAGATCTCGAGTTATGACCCAATGGTATGTCTTTACGATCATCTTAACGAGTTGACTCAGCATATACTTTCCCCCAAGGACTCAATATTGAACAAGAATATAGATGAATATCTTAGTCAATGAATGACGAGTAGATGTGTGCAGGCTGTTATATTGCTCAGGGAGAGGGCTATTTGCAAAACTTAAGGGCCTGTGACCTCAATACATTTTGTAAAAGACTTCAACGGGCATCAGTGGATTGGCTGCCATCTTTCGGGCCGACCCAAGCGAGATCTCTTTTCACTCGCCTCTAGCAATTATCCTCCTCGATATCCGGCTTGCCAGTGGGGAGACACTTGGCTGTTCAGAATCTATACCCCTCAGACCATGGCATTTCTGATACAGACCTTACTACAGATCAACTCGTGACGAGTTATAATTATTGGGTTCATTGTTCCATGGGCTATCTCTCCCAGCTGGAATCGAATACTACACTGTTTGCTTATTTGGTGACTGCGTACTCCAAATCTACGTGTGCTGTACTATCTTTTTTTATTAAGGAAAATGGTTTCTTTGATTTGTTGACGAGCGCTGGGAAGTTCTGATCAGATACCGTCATCACTTGTGCGTCTACATGTGCGTCTATGTTAATCAAATGCTTGAAGCCGCGGGTATGAAGTTGTATATGTGCGACCCTGGTAGAAATAAGATTCTTCGGCTTCTCATTACCTCCTAACGAGGATTCCTTTTTTGTATGTGCTCTCTTACTATACAGATCTGGTGTTCGCCTCCAACGCTCGGCTGATATTCTTACAAGAAAATGTGAAGGGTGAACTTATCCTGCCGCGGCAGTCCAGCTTTCTGTACGTCGCTCCATCGATAAATCCAGTTTTAAGTCCACCTGTTCTGACGTTGAAAGGAGGCCGAATAGAAAAGCTTTCCTTATGGATTTTATGGTTAAACGTGTCAAACACATATGTACCAGTTGGTAAAAATAAATCTACCAATCAATGCTAAAGTGGTCGACAGTGCTTCTCCGCAGCCGTGTTCACTATCCATAAGGATAGAGTTCTTGCACCACACTGGGTACAACTGGAAGATAATATAGTGGAAACGTGCGTATCATCTCATAAGCTCCGGCGCTTCTTTGACACATTGTTCTCGGCAGGAAGAGTAAGTGGGGTGCTTATCGGGTGGTCTCAAGGCGTATATCGAGAGCAACGAGGTTGTCTGAAGTTCGCACAGGCTGGTGAAATCATAGAATTCGTTGAGCCGTACAGTGTGGTTCTATGCGAACGCAGATTTGGCTAGTCTATGGACTGTAGGTTGCGTGTGAAGATTATCTGCTAGGGATTTCGTTCCGTCCGTACATCTTCGGGACAAAGTAAGGGAAGGGATTCTCCATCTCTTGGCTGCTAAGGCGGCTCGACTGTACGTATGTTGTATCTCTTTAAGGGGTCGTTTCAATTGCTGACGAGCGCCCGGAAAATCCAGGTACCGCTATCATTTATACGTCTGTCAGTTTATTATAGGATCTTAGCGCGAAGGTAACTTCACGCGCTTTTCCTATGTGAAGGTGTATATAGCTCTGATGTAGAGAACAGAACAGTTTTCGTCGAATCACCATAACCGTGTTTACCCACAGCACCCTTGCGCGTGAATTTCGTGCTTCTCCCGAGCGCTCGACCTATGCTCTCGTGTCCAAATCACCCTTATGCCAGTCTTCGATACGTACGCTTCGTCGATGCCATCTCGATGATCACTGTTGTGGGCTTCATGGCGCCTGCATAGCACTGAAGGTCCGTGCCTTTCTATTGGCCCTACGTTATCAATTCCTGACGTTGACAATCTGACACAGCCTTTGCAGTTATATAACCGATGGCACTTTGCAACTTGTTCTTCAACTTACCCCTGATTACCTTCCTTGATCTGCTCAGCTATGAGTATCACGCTTGAAATGACACCGAAGAAAAAGGCTCTTCTTATTGGTATCAGTTACAAGGAACTCAACAGAAAATATAAGGAGAAGCCAGTCGGCCGAGAGCCTGGCGAAATTCTCCATGAGGCTCACAAGAACGCTAGACATGTTAAGAAGCTGCTAATCGGTATATTTAATCACTCCTCTTTTCAACTATTTTCTAAAAGGACATTAGCAACGCTTGGCTTTCTCGAGGAAAATATCGTCATGATGTGCGATAAAAGTTCCTTTACCGATGACCTCATGCCAACTCAGGCCAACATTGTAAATACGCTCCTTCTGGTTCTCTTGATCGATACTGAAAACCTTTTGCTTTACGAAGCGGCGCGAGATCGCGCGCCTAGTAGAAGGAACCAGGGAGGGAGATTATCTATTCTTTTCTTGTGGGTATCAACCCTTCATGTTCATGATGCAGCCTTTATACTCAGCGTTGAGTCTATATCTAAGATTCTGGCCACGGTGAGCAACGGGATGCCGTAGACGATAAGCAAGAAGCAGACGGAAAAGATGAAGGTTAGCATTTCTAACAGTGCTCTAACTAGGCAGGCTATGTTTAACTATTCGTAGCAATTGTTGGATGTGATAACGAGATAATTCTGGACAACGTGATTGTTATCAATCATCCACCCCTCTACCTGTCTGATTGGTATACTCTACAGGAACTGAAAAGAACACTGGCTGGACCTCGTCCGATCGGTAGTCACCTTATGGTATTTAGTAACCCCCGTAAAAACATATCCATTCGTTGACGACATATCTTGATAGGTGCTCTGGGATACATGTCATTCAGGGACAATGCTTGGTGATTTCTGAGCATATTTAAACTCTTTGGATAGCGCTCATATTATATTAACATAGACCTTGCATTCAACGAGCCTCAAGTTGCCACAGTGCCTAAATTTATGCTTGAAGATGCAGAGCATCGTATCAAGTCTGAGGCGCCACATGGCTACTCACACGAAGCCCGTAAGTACTTGCTGTCAACTCTCTCCTTTGCAAAATCCTAACGGCCTACTATTCAGTTATCTCCCAAGCGGAATTTCTTAATGGCCAGCCCAGATCACAGGACTCTTCTGTGCAAGAACATCTATCTCCTAGGGAAGAATCGGTTGTTGGTAGCCCAAGTAAAAGCTACCAGCCTACGTTCTTGCGTAGAGCCTCCGTAGTACGTGTCCCAGACCCCGTTGTAATATCACTGATAGTGATTTGTCTGCAGATCTCAATCTCCGCCTGCAGAGACGACCAGAGCGCTTGGGAGGGTCCCAAAGGGTCGTTTACTGAAGTAAGTCCGCCAAATTACAGCTGTGGTCTACTGTAATTGGTAATGCAACAGTCTCCAGTTTTTTGTGAAGGCTATGCGTGAGTACGATGAGCAAAGGTATCTCAAAATAGCGACTCACAATGATGACAATAACTAGAGAAACACCCTCACCAATCGTTAAGAAAGCTCTTGATGGAACTGGAGTGAGGTAACCTCTTTTCTCCTCGTGTAGCATCACTCATCACAGTGTGGCAGTTCAAATATGAAGGACATGACTGCTGATCGACACGCTGCCTCGAAGTCACGAGGATATATCAATAGAGCTAGCTCAAATACCCGTCATCCGAGCCGCAATGACTCTGACTCTGATTCAGATGAGAGTCAAGATGAGGGCCAAGATGAGGGCCAGTATCGGAGTCGAGGCCAGGATCAAGGGGGGCAGAATATTCAGGTAAGGAAAACATATATTCAAATTAAACCTCCTTCAGCTGACCCTTCTTATATTCAGGATCAGGATCAGGAGCAGAGGGAGCAGAATATCCTTGCAAGTAGAATTGATTCAACTGAAGACCGTCGAGAGCTGATATTTGTGTTTTCAGGATGAAGATGAAGATCAGGATCAGGGGGGCCAAGATATACAAGTAAGCACTATTTACCAGTTTAAGTCCGTCAATAGTTGATCTTTTTGCTCTGTTTTCCCTACAAGGTCGCTGTTGACTTTCCATTGGTATGTTGTAGTGGTGTTGATGTGTCCCATATATATGGCATAGCTGATATTTCTTTCGAAGGACGATGAATACGACGAGCCTGTGGAAAATTTGATTTAAAATCCACGGAAGCACAAGTACTTGAACGCTCAGACGGTTGATTGAAGGGCGGTCAAGCAAGCATTAACATTCTTGTCACAACTCTGCGCAGTACAACACTCTCAAGACACATGTTCACTGATTTCTCTATCCAAGAATATTAGTATAATCCCTTTACCGAAAGTAATGAATGAAATAAAACCAGACTATATGTACTTTAGCCTGCAGTCTGCATTATACCTACCAAGACTGACAGGTTCATGCCGTTGTGCAACTGCGCGGCTTGGCGGAGTCATTACTGCTGTCACACTGAGCTCACTGCGACAACCGCCTATCATGCTAAGCTTCCGCAATGTTCTGCATTCATCAACAAAGCTTCGACGGAATACTCTTTTCTCCCTCTTCCAATATCCAAACATTGGCTCCGCACCATTGAGCCCAAGCTCACGAACACTGGCACTCTTTCAAGAATTTGGTCTCGTGGTCACCGCTTTACGATACAGTTATGGAATAAGTGCACATGGATGTGGCCACGGGATTCAAGTCGAAGTTCAAGTTAGCGCTCTGCAGCTGCGGCTATCTCTACATCAAGGGATGTACTTATATTGTTTTCCATAAACAGCCAACGAGGCTTCGCAATACAGCAAGTAACCTGTGCCTGCAAGTTTTACGCTTCCTCCATCCACTGGTCTGACCCAGCTCGTATCTATGCGTATCAATGCGACACTTGCAGTACTTTCTCGCCTATGGAAATTGATGCTGAAGAAGCTAAGGCCTAATATTGGTTTGTCTCCACAACGCTTCATTTATCGTCTATCGAGAATATGGGTTTTTTTCTGGAGACGTTTCAACTGCGCAGGCCATATTTCGCCTCGACCTAATGATGATAAGGAGTCTAGCCAAATCATACCTTCTCCAGTGGATTCGGTATCATTTTTATCTCCTGGTGTTCCTCGGTGGACCATCTGTCCAAGTCTGCAGCCCTCAGATCAACTGGCACAGGGCAGCTCTCTTACTAGCCACTCTCCACAGCCCAATACAAGCGGGGCTGCCGACGACGCCAGATCATCCAGCCATCCACCTACACTGCACTCTACTAGGCACAATCGAAAGTACACTCAGCTTTACGAATTTCCAGTCGCTACCTCTTCCAAAGACTCTGTTAATGAACGCAGTACGGGCGTGACAGATGGACCTGGAGATGATTCGAACGATGATATTTCACGAAAGACGAATGTGTCGAGGCACAGTCACGGCTTGGCCACAGAACCACCATTACATGAGGGTCAACCAGAAGTCAAGATGGCTTCTGCGGCTGTTTCGCCTGTATCGTCCGTCCCTCACTTAGCTATACCAGGCGAAGAAGTGGTAACTGTCTCGATGCATGCTCAGCAAGCACAAGGATATGTAGTTGACCCTCACGTCCGCCCTACAAGTGCTGCATCAAGCTATAGCCGTATGAGTAGAAGCAGTGTCCGCTCACGTGCGTCCTACAGGAAATATAATGGACCGATGCCTCCTTCCTCCTTATCCTCTGGCATGAGGCCAACATTCGCTGCACATTCTATGCCGCAGCTTGCGGCAGGTAGTTCTCATGCCTTGACATTTTCACCAGGTCACATTACTGCATTGCCAACGATCAATAATGAACCCGGACAAGAGACCTTTTTCGTAGATTATACTCAGGTTTTCCCGATGTCGACCCTTGGGGTGCTGAGATACGACAAAAAAGAGGTCATGTACGTACATAAGTTTGGTTTTTGTGTGGCTTTTCCTCATAACTTTCATTCTGGAAATTGCCAGACCGACGGATAAATATTCCCACATGATACCTGCGCTTACTATTGAATATCCTGTTCACGAGTGAGTCATCTATATTAGCCAAGCATGCCCAGCCCACCGAATAAATGTGTCTTTCAGTGATTCGGAACTACTTCTTAATGGGTGGACTGTACCATTTCATCCAGAAGGCGCATTTTATTTCTTGAACGAGAAAAGGGTAAGCTATCGCCACTTTCTTCAATTTTAGATGATGATTAGAATTCAAGGACCTTGCCAGAGAATTTTTACCGAGGCTGACATTCGGGTTCCTGATATCTTTACCGATATCTCTGGATTTGCAGACCATTTGCAGAGCGAGCTCCGTCGTTTGATAGATCTACACAAACTACCGTTGAATCTTCAAGAAGTGGAACTCGTGATTGAGCCGCAACAGAATGACAACTATGAGATTGTTGGCCGGTATTACTTTGTGGACCCACGAAATCAATATCTCTTCTGGCTAACCGACTATGATGCGACACCAATTCTGCACAATTGCAGAGGGGTTGAATTAATGGCACATAAAAGTGAGCCAGATGTTTCTTTGTCGAAATTCGAGGTTAACATTATTGCTTCCTATTTCAGGGTTTGCTGTGCATGCTGAATACTGGTGAGCTGATGACTCTTCTGGCACTTTGTCAAGGCTCTCTGAACAAGAGCTTAGGAGGCATTGGGAATTGTTTCCAAACCTATGTCACCTGTCACAAAATATCCTCGACTACCTCAAAGAACTAATGCTGCAGGCTCGGTGTGGTGAGTAGTGTGGGTCGTATGTGTTTCGCCTATACCCTATTAACCTCAAAGTTGCCTGTGAAGATCATCTGACATCACACCAGTCTGCGGCACCATATGATGCCGACCAGCTGGAGAAGTTATACTCCGTAGTCGGAGAAATTAAAATCAGTTGTAAGTTTAATTCTCGAGGTACCTATCTTTTCTAACACATCTCTACCAGCCCATTCTGTCAGCCCTCTAAAATGCGAGCATTCAGTATGGATTGTTGGTATGTTGTTCATCCACATAATGTGGTCATTCCTCTCTAAAACGTGTCTACAGGTAGAATGATGTATGAGTTCGGTACATATTGCTTGCCCCTTGTTCATGTTGCAATCTTCCTAACATCATAAATCTAGCACGAAACCAGTTTATCAACTTCCACGGCCTTCAGGGTTCTCGGCTTAATTTTGAGCAGTCAATCCATGATCAAAAGTTTACCCGGTCAACTTTGATGTCCATTTTATCTCCTATGTTCTTTTACACCCCAGATGTCCACAGAACAGCGCTTCATAAGATCTTTGTAGACAACATCGCAAGTTCTTTCACATGGAACAAGTTCGTAGATAAAGTTAATAGTGAGCTGCAAGAGCAGAATTTGTTGGTAAGGATCAGATATGAGAGTTTCCATTTACTATGTGGCTAAGTGAGATACTTGTAGGCAACTGTGTTGCTCAATGCCAACGTGGGCTTCTTAGCTATCCAAACCGTCGACAATGGCAGCAACATCGGTACCAACAATGATGTCACCAGGTCACCCACACAGGTTGCTAGTTATTTGTCGCTTGTTGCCAGTGCTGGGAGTATCATCCTTGGCTTGGTACTCCTTCGTCACAATCGTACAAAAGCGCGCGAGACTGCCGAGGAAGCCGTGAGTTTCTACATTATCGATTTCACTGGTTTTGATCTGCATCCTGATCTCAAAAACTGTCATGCACAGGCAAAATTTCTGCACAACATGGGTCACAAAAAGTATGGCCAGGAGGCGCTTGCCCTGATCTACAGTCTTCCCTATGCCTTGCTTATGTGGGGGTGAGTTATGATTGACCACGCATACTACAGTCTGGCCCTGACCATTATTCCAGGATGCTTCTTTTCCTTGCTGCATTTCTGATAGAGTGCTACTACCCTAGAGCTCTTGCCCCCAGCCTAATTGTAGGAGTAGCTTCACTGGCGGTATTTGCACTCACGTCTGGGTGCATTTACGTTTTGAATACTGAACAAAATGGACGACAAAAGTGGTGGTTGAAGAAAATACTTGCTGTAGAGCAGACGGAACACGCGTCATCGCCGTCCATGACCAATTTATCTATGGTCAATGGTTCTGAGATTGGATTCCGATCAAGCTTGTGGTCACGTTTTTTGAAGATGTGCACAGTATCTAATGCTCAGACCAGGCAAGAACCAGAAGCAGTGGTCGAGCTGCAACCTGCAAATTCTGCTCAAGGGCCGCCTGCCATAGTTCTACGACAAGCTACCCTGCGGCCAGACATTGATAATTCAGCGAATGGACCCTCGCAAGTTTAGGCTGGTTTGAGGATGGGCTGGGTGTTGTAAGACGAATCTATGGTTGTTGAATAATGATATTTCACTGTATCGTTAGCTACCTGACTGTATCATAGGCCAATAATGGGTTATGGATAATACTTATCTGCGACCTGGTGTTTTCTGGATACGACATACAGTAAAGTATAGTTCCATCGTCGTCCGACTTCGCCCGGTCCGCGCGGCAGTGGTCCTTTGTGTTGTCCTCACGCCCACCTAAGATACTGCATCACATGTCTATTCGGCATGTGCATGACTCTCTGGGTTATATTCAGCGCTTCATTTGGTTCTTGCGAAGAATAACACGCAGCCCAGAATTGCCTCTCCAACTTCTCCAAACTTTGTGGAAAATATAATGATCCTTCAAATGTCACACCATAGACAGGCAAACATATAGGTGCCAAAGATTCCTGGATAGTGCAACTTAACATTCAGTATGCTCTCTCCCGTTCTCTTAACGTTGATCTGGAGCCTTGGATTTGTACTGCAGGCTTTTGCCTTGCCTTACCACGGCGCAGACTTCTCTTCTCTGTTACTTCTCGAGTCAACCACCAACGTTACCTATAGTTCTCCATCTTCTCCTCCGCAGCCGTTTGAGACCATACTCGCGGACTATGGCACAAATCTTGCTCGTATTCGCATCTGGACAGCTAGTACCTATGATCTTCCTTACGGGCTAGCTTTGGCTAAGCGGGCACAAGCGGCTGGAATGGATCTTCTCATAGACCTCCATTATGACGATACCTGTGAGATTCCACAAATTTTGTTCCAGTCAACAGCTGCTGCTGTGGTACCGACACAACACGACACTAACGCGTAAAAATAGGGGCGGATGCAGGTCATCAGGCAATACCTTCTGGGTGGCCCACAGACCTGGAAGGATTGACAGCGCAAGTTTACAAGTGAGGCCCTCCATACGTCATAAGTTCTGTTGTGTATCTGATCCTTTTTATTATTTTATGTCTTTCTGTTGTTGGCTTATAAAGCTATACGAAAGGTCTTGTCACTTCATTCAACGAACAAGGAACTCCCATTCAATTCATTCAGGTATGTTATCCTTCTTATCCTGCATTATTCTTTTAGCTATTTGAATTCAATCTTTTGGACTCTCGAATCATGTATGCTACCGCCAAGGAGTTGTACCGTTGTTCTGATTCTTGATGTCATTGAACACATAGTTCATGCGGAAAAATGAGGAACAATGGAGACTCACATTGAATCATTTCAGATTGGCAATGAAATCAACGACGGCCTCCTCTGGCCAACTGGGCAAATATCTGTAAACGGCTTTGGTCCTGCTTCGGAACTTTTGCATGCCGGAGTCCTCGCTGTGCGATCTGTCTCTCCCACTACCAAAACTGTTATCCACCTCGCAAACGGTTGGGATGAGGCCGATGTCGCCTACTTCTATGGCGGGATATTCAATGTCAGCTCTGGTGAAGAGGGCCTCGGTGGTGGCCTCCAAGAATCTGATGTGGACGCTATGGGCTTTTCTTACTATCCATTCTATGGCACTGATGCAACTTTGACGGCTTTGACATCGTCGATGGAAAGCGTGATAGGAAATTATAGCAAGGTATGGTGATAATAAATGACCCTTTACTCCCAAATGGTTCCGCTCATGCTCGTCTTTCTCTCACGTTTTGCAGAACGTTATGGTTGTTGAGACTGACTGGCCCGCTGTCTGCAACACTACTGCAACACCATTGAGCGAACCGACTATTCCTGTCAGCGTTGCAGGACAGGAATACTGGGTTCAAGACATCAACGATGTGTTAGATGGCATCAACTTGCTATATCCCGACAAGGCCATAGGCATCGTGTACTGGGAGCCTGGTTGGATTGGGAATGCGGCTTTGGGCTCAGGTTGCGCGGTATGTACATAGCTTTCTAGATGCCAATCAATTCGCTCATCAATCCCATTTTTTGTTACTCTTCTGGGTTCGTCGACGGTATCGGGTGGCTTTGATGTGGAACTCTACATTCACTAGGACACTCTCCTGGTAACTAGTACGGGTGAAGCAAGAGAGTCGATGTCGATGTTTGGATTGGACATGTGAAATGTGCTGTACTGCAATGTCCTTACGGCTCTCAGGCTATTATAACATCCCCACGTACATATGTAATTACATAAAAAAACAAGCCGCTGCTATATATATTATGCGTGGTGCCGCGGCATAACGCACACGATACGGTGAACCCGGTCAGGGTGCATCTTATCAGATTACTGTGACAAAAATCGTCTTAGCAATTCTGTGCTAATACGTATCTGTGTACTCCTCGTATCATATTGCCACCACCACCCAGACTGCTTACCCTGAACAACCTGTCAGTCTGACACTGTATTGAATCAAAGGTCTGAAACGGCGTGGTCGCTGTATATAAGCAACGTTGGGCACGAGACATTTGCTCCAACTTTTGAGTAAGCAGTCCTATCTGTAACTTGGCCCCCGCCACGGTCTTGTTATTGATCTTTCCTTTGGCAAATCTCTAGTTGTGAATGGATTCATCCGAAGCTTTGGTACCAGAATCTAGCTGCTCAACTGGTACCGGGCTGTCGTCCGATCCTGCAGGCTTGCATTCATTTACGCCCTCGTCGTCTGCCCAACCGGTGTCCACCAGCTTGGACTCGAAGTCTTACGCAGAAACCAGTCCATCATTTTTAGTTCAGAACGGCCAGCTGCCAGTCTCTCCTTTGCATCAGGATACACCCGTCAACGCAACCATCCCTATACCGCCACCCAATTCTGCTCAGACATTGAATATGACCTCTCTTTCTCCCGCAAAACACGTTCTGCTATCGAGCCGTTCACATATCGATCGTTTTGACGTTGGGCTCATTGGTGTGCAGGGTATAACTTTTCATTTTCACTAGAGATGCGTGTTTTTACTGAGTCACATCGTAGGAGCGCAGGATCTAGTATTAGACCTCAACGCGCATCGTTCGGCTGTTACCAAACTCAACCTTTCTCACAATTGCTTGGGCGATGCCGGTATTGCGCACCTCTTCGTTTTTCTTTCCTCTCCAGATGGCCTCAGGCACCGCAGATCGATATCCGAGCTCAGCCTCAACAGTAATAGCATTGGGAATGAAGGCTTTCGCTATCTTGCGGAATACATACGCAGTAGTGACGCCTTGAGAACAATATGGGCGCAGAACGTAAGTCTGCCATGTTAGGCGTTTAGTGTGAGTAATATACTAACTGCTAACAGAATGAACTGACTTCCGACACGGAGACTCTTACCATCCTTGCCAATGCTCTGAACAATTCTCGAGTGAATCTCTTCTCACTCACTGGAAACAAGGATCTAGGGGACATGTTTATTGAACAGTTCCTTCCGTTGCTTCACACACCTTATCTAAAAGAATTGCACCTAAATACGTTGAGAATTACACAGGATAGCGCGCCTGTCATTGCGGAATGGATCACCTCAAGGAAGGCAGGGGGAGATCGGAGGTGTATGCTAGAAACCTTCAAGTGCAACGGCAACAGCTTAGGGCTGAAGGGCGTGAGGCAGATTGTGCAAGCCATTGAGAAGGGAAATTGGGGTCTCACGAAGGTGGAGATGTATGCGAACCAACTTGGAGAACTTGAGGAAACCGATGAAAACGATATCGTACCAGAAACACCGATGTCAAATAGATCAGCTCGCATCGACGCTGCGTGGAAGGAAACAGAGGTCGCTCTTCGCAGAGTGCTCCTACGGAATACGCATTGGAAGCGGCAAACAGAAAAGGAAGCGCTGAGTCTCTTAAGGTATTCCAGAGCTCTTCTTCTGCGCACCAAGACACCTCAACCTACTCCAAGGGGCCCGACTCCAGTTTCCTTCCAAACCTTGCCTATGGAGCTCCAACTTCATATTATCGCCCTCTTTGCTCCAACGCTCTCAGCCGCTCAGCGCAGTCGAGTGTACAACTATGCCGCCGATGTATCCACACTTCCACCCCTCCTGCCATCTCTCCGGCGTGGGACGGGTAAAAGTTGCCTAGCGGATCCTACAAGCTTCCTCGGGGTAGATGTGGGATTTGAAGTCCTTGGCGGTGGCAGTGGAAGATGTGCAGAGGGCAAGTGCATGGGAGTAGGGAACAGTTTGTTATGCAGAAGAGAGGAAGAACGAGTGAAGTGGTTAGAGGTAGTGGGATGCAGTACTTACGATCCAGATACAGAAGAATAGTGCTATGCATTGTGTGAACCTAGGGATATGAATATGGCAGCTTTGTAATAATTCGATCACATCTGGTCTCATTCACATGTAATGCTAGGAATTCTAGGAATTCTAGGAATCATACCTTTTTTTTTTTTTTTTGGCTGAATCGGCTTATAAGATCTTCGGACAGGAATGTTGGTAACAGGGAGCAATGGTGATCACTATGTCATATCTCAAATTTATGGTCGAATCAGAAGATATGTTTTTCACTTCCAGGAACTCCAGGCCGTTGTGAGAGACTTGATTGAGACTGCTGTAGTGGTGATCTCACGTTCTGGGGCTCTGTAAACTCCAGAGCATGAAGAAGTGTGAACGCAATCAGGAGGTTCTAGTAGAGTGATTAATTTGATTGCTGTCTGAGCGCAAGCGAACTATGCTTTACCCGTTCTACGTCATGCAGAAGTTTCGATCACGTCCGATGAATAAGAAGGAAATTTTACCGAATGCTTTGGAAGGATAATTAACAGCGACCGTACAATTAAACCAACGCCGATGAGGGAACTACTCGGGGAACGTTCGGGCCAGAAACGGGTGCGCGGAACGAGAATCAGCAACAGGGGAACAGCATAAACGCGCACCACGAAATAGCTCAATCTCGATTGGCCCAGGATGGATTGGCTCTAACACGATATCTCTCCACTACAGAGTTCGGTTCACGGTGATACAATACGACTGCGCGGCAAAACGTTTTTAGAAATGTAATGGGACTATCATAGGCAGCAATGGCCAGAATATACCTCATGCTGCACAAGGTCGATGGAGAGCCTTGTAACCGGTTCATCGGTACTTCTGCAGAAGTATGACAGTCAATAAGGGACAAAGATGTGGTATTCGTTTTGGATCCTGAGAGTCTAAAGTGGAACAAAATGGATCAAGGGCTGGTCGCGTTGAAGACATAAATTGCCGTAAACCAGATATTCCGTCGTGCAACCCAATGGTCTCAAAGTCAAAATGATGCGATGGCTGAATCACCTTTTGATACTTCAAGGTATACTTCTGGGGTCAGCGTGGCTTCTATGAACGTTGATCAATGCCAGCAGAACATAAGTTATCCATAAAACTGGAAATTCAAAGCATTGCAGTCAAGTCGGACCGTCCAACTTTTGAATTGCGAACGAACGGAAAGCGCATCGAGAGAAAACATCCCCCGAGCTGGGATGGTCCCGGAACATGCTTAGCATCCACATGTAAGCATAGAGGAATCAAAAAGCAACATCGACGGCTGAGGATCACTTGATCATGAACACATTTGAAGTCCAATTATCATCCATGCATTGTGCGGTGGGTGTGGATGCTGCTTCCAGAAATAGCCTGTATGTCCTCCATATGCATGAGATAAAATCATGCCTTCCGGACATATCGCAGGAACAACTCGACAATGGGACTCGGCTGAGATTGGTCCCGCTCATCACAGTATGAGAGTGACAATGAGCGCAGAAGCCACTCAAGATGTCATCTGGTCCGACGGTACATGTTTAATGCTCCCCGAGGGCAATAGTGTAATGTGACTCGTGCGGCGTACCTTGGTGCAGCCCCGCCCGCGGGTTGATACTGGGTACATTGAATGCTTGAACACCCCGATCAAACTGTCAATAGTGGATGGTGCCGGTTCAAATGATCGGAAGTGTTGATCTCGGGCTCGCCTGAAGATAGGTAGGCCTAAGAATAAGACAGAGCCCTGAGCCCAAACGGACTGTAGCATCGAATAATCAGGCAGCGGTCTCCATCTGACATCGCATGGCAGGAATTCGATGCGAAATATATTGAGAGTGCGTCATGTCCATATGACCTGAACCTTGTTCCAACCACCTGGTGTGCTTCTCCAGCTTCTTCACGCCGGGGCAGCGGCTCGCTCAAATTCAGCACCATAGCCGCTAGCATCAGTCCAACTGTCACGGACATCATTGGGTGCACATAAAGATTCATCGGGATTCCCAGACCTGTAAAGTAGGAAGGTCCAAAGGTATTCTTGACCATTCCGACGGTGTCTTGGGACAGACCTTGGGACAAGAACTTCTTGAAATATCCCTAGAGTTAACGACCACTGTATTCATATGCCCAACCTGGTACTCCGCAGTAAACAGGGCTGGTAAAAATCTGCATGACGCTTTACATGATCCGGCATTTTGACAGACGGTAGGTGAATGAAGCCTGAGGCCTGAGCAGTTTTCGAAGTTCACAAAGCAGCGACAGCGGGAAAAGCCGAATAAGGAGCAAGACACTTACTTAAACCGAGGCTCAAGTTCTACATGTCAGGTTAAATTGAAACATCGTAAAATTAAAGTATATATTACAAAAACAAAACCCACTTCGTTTCTCGTATGCTTACAGACAATGAACAGTTACGAATGGTTCGACAGATGAGAAGAAAAGTAGATACTGGGATCATATTGTTACCGATGTACATCAAGCCTCTGTCCTTGGAATTATTGTTCTGCCTCTCACACATACCTAGTCTTCGCAAACTCGGCAAATGTCTTCATGGTGTGAAACTGTACTCCAAGATTCACAAGACGGGGATCCGGAATGGCGGAATGCGGATAAAGCCCGAATTCGGATTGGAAGGCATACTGAAAGACGAAATAATGAGTCCACCACAATAGGGACAAAATGTGATATACAGAGATACAGAGCTCACCATGTCATCCAGTTCCTATAACATAAAAATAAAACACCGTTAGTGATTGTCTTGCCCGAGAGTGTTGAACGACAAACCTGCATCCCACATGTCTCCGATGAAGTAAATTTGACTGGCTTGCCGAATGCTATAGTAATTGGGTTATGAGCATGCTGGGCGGTAGCAAGACGTGAAATGCTTACCATTCTGGAGTATATCTGCTAGTTGAGTATAGGTCATCTTTTCGCTCACAGCGTAAAAGGTGTTGTCCAGAATTTCATCCTTTCGGCTGTCATAGTTCTTCAGCAGAGCAAGAGCACACTGGCCCAAGTCTCGCTCAATCCAAGTAATGTATTGAGGAGAGTGAGCGTCATATCGTGGAACCACCACTTCAAAAGATGACGAGTCTTGAGATTGAACAAGATTCTGATAACTGTCAGAGAATGCAAAAGTAGTGAACATCGTTAAAGCCGATCTGTCAGTGGATTCAACCTTACTTCCATAGGTTTTCAGAGAACCAGCCTACGAGTCGTTTTATCAGACTACAATTATAAGGAAGAAAGGAGTGAATTAACCGGTGTGTAAGATAGCACTGGGTAGTTCTACGCTCTGCAAATAGTCTTCCACTGCTGCCTTGTCTAAAAAAATTGAATATTCAGCGCTAATAATTGCCAGTCAGCCGAGCGAGGCACTTACTGTCAAAGTGGTGAACATTACGATATTTCCCATTTGAGACTTTCGTAGCACTAGGCAGTGAGCTTTTTTCGGTCACATAAGTAAACGGATTACTGGGATACCGGTTACAAACCTACATACCTCCATATAAAGAACTTGATATTTGCTTCCACTGCAGCATCGACCAGGTTCTTTCCAAGAATCATCTCACTGTTGTGACCTTGTGCCAAACTTTTCGGGTCGTAATAATCGGTAAGCTGTGATCAAGGGGCTCATTCGACTTGATCAACGTTATTGACGAAGAGTAACCTACAGCGAACACAGCCTCGCACCCAGCAAGGGCGTTCTTAAGCGAGTTGATATCCCAAAGGTCGGCTTGAACAACATCAGCACCGAGAGCCTTGAGCTTCTGCGCTCTTTCGGAGGTAGGATTGCGAGTGACTGCCCGGGGTACAAAAGTACCGTCTTTGAGTAGTTCGTGGACAACAGAGGAGCCTATAAGGAGTAGGAACTTTGAGCGACGCAGGTTATAGTCACATCATCCGAGCGTACCTTGGGTACCGGTGGCTCCGAAGACAGCGACTACACGAGATGACATAATGTTATAGAGAGAGATAGATTGGAGAGGATTGGGGACGAAGGGTTTGAACTTGGGTGCTTTCGAACCGTTATGTGTTGCCCTTTAAGTACTCTTGGAGTAGAAGCATATTTTTGTCCACACACTAGTATTGACCTCAGGTTATCCGCGTACATGGGTGTACATATTCTGGGTGCCCTAGGGTGAGGAACATTCCAAAAACATTCATCCGTTCCGGTTATCGTGAGCGAATCGTTGCATTGCAATGCGGGCCCCGAGAACACACTATCTATCTAGTTCATTGATGGCCGTTGTAAGTGCACATAGAACACTGGCTTGTCCGGAGATTGAATGAATAATGTTGAAGAAACGGGACTGAACCGATAGCCAGAACCAAAAGCCTCAAAAGGGTCTCAAAGGAACCACCTCGGTGAGGCTATTATGCAATAAAAGCTCTCATGACGAGCTCAATTAGCTGATGCAGTACCATTCACGGTATTCGGTATTGCTCCTTATGTGAAATGAAGGTGAGCTTGGACTGCACCCTGTTTACGAAACTGAATTGAACGTGCCTGTTGGGTCATATAGGTTCTATCCACTGATTTGTGCTTTTCGTCAAAGGGAGTTTCCACCACCACGATACTGTAGTTTTTTGGTCATCCGGAACTTCTTCTGAGGAGTAGGTGATGCCGGATCCATGACATGTATGATACAGTTGCCGTGGCATTCCGTTTTCTCATTACAGCAATTTCTTAATTAGGCCCGCCAACGGTAAAGTCGGGAATCGGAAAGATTCTAGTCACGTACAAGTTCGGCGTCCTTGGTTTGATAGAGCGTCGTATCGGAGCATCTATCCATTGGTCCATCAAAAAGCGCTAGCTAAGCCTTCCAGAAATATGCACCTTGTTGGCCCGAAACGCTTTATCGGGCTGGGCACTGTTCATGTCACACGATATCCCAATCCTGAAGCTATAGCAAGATAGACAAAACTTTAAGGAGACGCCGTGGTAAGCTACATCATCCCCAGCAACTGAAAATCATGACAGAAAGGTGAGGACAGTTTTTGTTGGCAAACACTTCTCACATCACCTGCTGAAGTACGCTCGTCCTGATACTGACTGTCTGACTCCTTTGGACATTGATGATGGTGTTGACACGGAGGCCAGGGAAAGCTCCTGGGGTGAGCGCATGTACATGTAATACCATATGATCTCAGACGTCATAAGATGGATCTTATGACTACATACCATAATATCATTCAACCCATTTCAGTTCAGAGTAAACCACCCATTTGAATTTATTAAGGCTGCATACGACAAGCCATACTCGTCAAGATCTCCAATATCGATTTGTTTAGTATACGTTAAAAAGGACGAACCTTCCAACTGGAACAAGTTCGGTTTAGCTATATTGGCAAGCAAACACTGAAATGATTTGGTTCCGGACCATCTTAGCTTATCATGTGTTACTTGTAATACAGGATACAGTAGGAGCTTCAAATGAGGTCCATGTGATACGTCCTCGAGTAGGGTGGTGGAGTTCGTGGTTGCAGCTCGTGGTTAGGATACCAGTCGGGCCCCAGAGGAGTATTGGTCAAACTTGGTAGTAAAAAAAATAAACAAGATCAATGATAGATGATTTTGTGACGAGACATTGACAGTGTAAACAACGTCTACGTGGCCTTGGTCACCGCGGCCGTAGCAGCTTGATAAAAGTAAGAAACAACGACACCAGATAGCTGAACAAAGTGGTTGAACGTTAAAGCACACATATAATCACTATAGTGAGTGACTCACTGAAACCAACAAGATAACCACACTTCTGTGAAAATGATTGCTGTCAATGCTAGAGATCTGCTGGAGGCTTTTCAAATTCTACTTCATGGTTGTTGCAAGAAAAAGCCTTGGGTGCCAGTGGCTGGTGGGGGCCGGGTATCACGTAATGCGCTTGCCGCTGGGTTTTAGGCCTACTAGCTATAGTCGGCAGTCGGTTTTTCGAATTCATTCTCTTTCCGTGTCAACGTTTTGAATCCAGTGCACATCCGTGTTAAGTCGTGGATAACTCAACACATACTATACGCATGAATCGGCACTTCTTCCTTATGTGATCATATCCACGGTTATTATTGTGATAACTTGGAGTCGGATTATCTAAGTTGAGGCGCGAGGACATTTGTGACCTAGGTATGCAATCATTAGGAATTTTGTGATATAACAAGTTCGTCTTACCTGCTCCACTAGAACTGGAGAAATTTATCGACCAAGAGCCACCGGTGAGCCCAGGTCGAACAGCCATCAACGTCAGCATTGTATGTGAAATTTTGTTATCCAGTGAAACTTCTTACGAGACTGATATCGTCACGCGTCATCCGTTCTACGGTACAGCAGAAGTTGACATCTACAGTTCATTGTAATGTGGTGGGGTACGATATTACGGGAGATTTTATTTACGTGCATCAATCTCCTTGGCAAGAACAGCGCACATCGATGTGTACGATCTGGACTGTGCGGGGACTAACGCTGCTCATCATCAAGGACCGCCAAAGTATTCGACAGGATAAATAATGATTCGATGAACCATGATATTCTTAGCACGTTGTCATTTCCGGTGATTACGGTACTTCAAAGACAGGTAAGGCTGCATATATTGGATACTATGACTGGATGTTGACAGATGTCCCAGTGAAGCTGTGTTGCTAATGTCATATGATACGCCTTGAACCACCCCCATAAAGTTTATGAGCCTTGTACAGAACGCGAACACAATCATCATATATCAATGTCTCCGCTGGGTAGTTTTCAGGGGGTGTCACGGAGGTTTGCGCTTAACCAGTCTTTGCGCCCATACTCTTCCTGTCTTTCGTAACAATTTCGCTGTCATCGGTATAAGCAAAGGATACCGATCACTTCCGTTGTCAGTTCTTGTGGACGCAGGTGACGAGTCGGTGTTTCCAGGGCATCGTGGTATTTATGTCAATTCAATGTGTTTGTGCTGTTGCTCCTAAATATTAACTGTATGTGCGTATGTTCTGTGACACTGTTGCGTCTCCCACTGCTAATTTTATGTCGGTGACATAATTCCTTCGTCCGTTTTGGTTTACAGTGATTTTCTTTATGGCGAATGTCCGAACGTTTCGCGCGAGAGTATGTATAATGATGGTTGAATTGGAATGCATGACCCCCTCTGTGCACAACATCTTCGCCGAGGCATTATACCGATAAATCAAGTTGGTCACACTGGTTTAGCGGTCGAGACTGTCGACCTTGATCTTGTCTGCTTGTCATCGAGAATGTTTACGCATTACAAGGCTACATTTGGAGATTAACAACAACAACTGAATGGTACAAATGCACAGTGCCTGCCAAGGTACGAAAGCGACGTTAAGGCTGGGTATGACATTCACTGATCTAGACTTGTCTCGTCAGGGAGAGATATAATGCGTTCACGCTAGGATTAGCTTTTATCCGAGTGCAAACTCCAAAACAATGGGGAATACAGGGTGCAGTGAGTTAACCCTCAGCACCACCCGTCAGCATGATCATGGAGTTGACTCCTCGCAGTTCGCGGCAGCAGTGTAAAAGGCACCTTCAGGGCGATGGACAATCTTAGGGAAGTAGGCTCATTCAGGTCTTTGGCCACAGGGGACAGTCGCAGCACAATGCCGATCACGAGTAGGTCGGATCCTGAGCCGGGAGATGTAGGATTACCCCGAGCGCCTTGTTCTACACAATATGCAACAATTAGACATGGGGCATTTTAGTTAGTGAGATCAGCCAGTGTTTATAATTACTCACCAGACGCGGGGCTTGCTTTTAGAATTCATACTTTATCGTCAACATGAGCAACTCACTCCCGAAAAATGCTAGTGACAATCCATGTGAGAGATCCGGTAAAGACGCATCTCGGCCTTCTTTCAATGTACGTAGTAAAGAGCGGAGGCCGAGTTTTCTGATAAGGGAAGAATCTAACACACGAGTTTCGAAAACATCCATCAAGCGTCAAGCACCGTCGGCGCTCGCAAAGTGTAACGGCGGAGAACTTGTGAGTAGAAAAGCCAGCAAATGTTGCAAGGAAGCAAAGTTGGAAATTGATCAAGAATACTCCATGTTCCCCCTGAATCCTCTTTGCGGGGATTTGGTGTATCACCTATTATCGCCGGGGGCGGCCATGGACTTCAAGCTTCTTGTCAAGCTTCATGCTTCAAGAGTTTTGACAAGCAGGTTCTTCCAGCACCTTCGAAGCACCGCACTAAAAGCCGACTTCCCAGCATACCAGTAGAGTTCTAAGAGAGTTACATTATAATTGGAGAAACCTAAATCTTAGATAAAGGCTCTGCTGTGTCGTAGTAGCATACGTGGCAGGCCGAAATCCAGAGTTATAGAGGAACGATCTGAATCGGAAACCGCGTCTGCTTGTATGATTCAGGACCACACACCTGATGTGCTTGCGATAACCAATGCTCAGGATATCCTATGTCATTTGATAGCAACTTGACATGCATGCTAGAATCGATATCACAAGTAGTACTATAGTACAGTCATTGGCGGCCGAGTCCAACGGTACAGCCATAGAACGCTGACATAATCGCTTGTCGCTGTAGTAAGGCAAGTGCTTTTCCCGAAACTTTTCCTTCGCCACTGCCCTTCGTGGCGTCAGCATCTGTCTTTTCCTCTAAAAAATCTTTGCTATTGGGTCTGGTGGATATCACAGTGGTACTCCTGCCTGTATTTCTTGTTGGCCTCTGCGGCCTTGAATGGCAACAAAAGAGGAACAAGAGACTCTACGTCTCCTCATCCAACATGTCTCTCGAGCTTTTTATGAACCCAAATTCACAATCATCATGGACCAACTTGCCCGGCATCCGGTGTAAGTATTTACAGTGCAAAAGGCATCTATGCAAGCGATTCAGGTCTACTTGCGAATGCTTTCATATGGCTTTGAATGAACTCTTCATACCATGTCATTCTGACCATCCATTTTAGTCTGAAGGATGATGACTTGGCTGGAAGGATGGGTTGGCAGGCTAAGGAGTTGAATAAGTTAATGGCCGTTCTGGCGAATGATCGTCTGGTTACCGTGTCAGTGAGAAACATTTTCTCGATATTGTGTTATTCGTTTATCTGGCTCCTTGCTACTCCACAGATATCGTCAAAACGAGCTGAAAGAAGGTGCCCAAAGATCCGTAGGAAGGCAGTACTATTACATCAATCACCAGGATTTCTGTAACGTGGTCAAATGGCGCATTGCAGAAATGCGGAGAATTATTGACTCTGGCCTGCGAAATGTCAGTTTTTTTTATTCATCTATTTCTCTTTGACTTGACCAATTAAAACCGTGAATATTTGCGCTGGCACTGAATAGGAGCTGGATAACAAGGGGTATATATGCCCTCAATGTACCAAATCGTACTCGCCGCTGGAGGCCGATAAACTTATCGATTTTGAACGAGGTGTCTTCTTGTGTGAAATCTGCCATGCCGAGCTTGTGGACAACGAGAATGCAGAGAGCGTAAAAGGTAGCCAGGACCGAATGCAACGCTTCAATAAGCAGATGCAGTTTATCAGAGAAGGTCTGAGAAAGACAGAGTCAATGGTGATACCCGCGTACGTTATCTGTCTTTTATCCAAATAATTGTAAGCTTATCTTCATTGAAGGTTCGACGTTGCATTATGGGTGAAGAACAACGTCAGCGAGTCTGATAAACAGAAATCCTCCCAATCATCAGGGCTTAAAGTTGCAGGATCTACGCCGGGAGATAGAAATCAAGATGATGGTGTTGGTATTGTCATGTCAATGGATAAAGACGAGGCAACGAGGCGGCAAGAACGAGATGCAGAGGCTGCCGCCAAGAGGCAGCAGAACGCTTTGCCGGCGTGGCATCTGAAGAGTACAATTTCGGGAGAGTTGACAGCACTTGGAGTGAAGGAAAGTGCCCGAGCAACGGTGTCTGGGGAAGGAGTTAGTTCCAACGACGATATTCTCAAAGGCCTGGGAACAGTAGGATCTTCGAGAACGCCACAGTTAATCACGATAACAGAAGACGTAAAACCAACGATAGACCATGAATCTGACTGTGAGCATTTTATCACGCCAACCCTCTTAATATTGAGTGAGAACTTCATTTGTTGTGCGGCGGTGCTGACGATTTATTCTTACTCAGACTACGATCAATATTACGCTTCTTTGGCAGCGTCAACCCAGGCAACTCCCTCTGGTCTGGTTAGCGATGATTTCGGTGATTTCGGGGAAGAGGAGGAGCAGAAGCCATCTGTTCAATATCTTGATTCTTTGAACGACTATAGAAAGCGATCTCGATCGCGAGAAGATGAAGGCGCGTCGACAAAGAAACTAGCTAAAACGGACTGGCCCGCAGTTGAGCCAGTACAAAACGGGATTATACATGACGAAGCTGAAGTAGACGACATCAACGTAGGAAACGGGCTTCAGGACGACCCCACGGTATACGGTGCGTCACCATCCATAACTTTATCGTCATCAATACTGATTCTATTTATATGGTTATGTGTGTAGTTAACGGGCAGCCTAAACCATTTTCACATGTTACGGAAGAAGATCAAGACCTAATGACTCCAGAGGAGTACACGGCGTACTTTGAGGTCTTCCAAACTAGATCCTGAACGAAGAGTAGAGCAAGTGGATTTTGACGTACGTGCGCGAAACTCGTTTATTTAGGTTACAATAGGCTTATGATTTCGTACTACATATAATACTTTTTTTGAGAGTCATTTCAATATGTTCTCAGTGTACTATCGTTGGATAATAGGTGCAATTGGCCTTGGGAGAAGTTGAATAACTCACGAGTCGTTGAACCAGAGGCCGTCGGAACTTGACCAGTAGATATACTTTTTAGTGTTTTAGCTGCCTGTGTAGAAAAATAAGCAAGGACTTGAAGCATTGGGGCAGTGGAACGAAACCACAAAGACACCACACGTTTTGGAATCTGCAATTTCTGGTCACACTGGTCACAACAGCACACATACAAGATGAAGGCCTGACACTGCTGGTATGTGTGGTACATAGGCTGGTCTGAGCCTTTTGGAACCCCGATTAGTGGCAATTGTTAACTACAGGGCCCAACCCAAAAAATATAAGGATGATATTTTAGACTGTGATATAAGGTTGTGCACTTCAAATTCTTGTGCGGAGCTGATTTGGTGGCATGTTCTGAGTCATTGTCATGCACCACCAAAGTTGATTGGTAGCATGGACAGGTGTTAATAACAAAGCAAATATTCAAAAGACTTGCCTTTGTGCCACACAGGCACAGTGCCACATGGAATAGTAATTAATATTGCCTTTTTCAAACTTGTGCACCTACCTCTATTAGGTAATCAAGTCGCACTCACCTTTATTTTCCATTTGGTACTTTTGGCATTTTGGCAATTTTTTGTGTCGCCACTGGCTACACATTGTGCCCTCGCTTTCGTCGTTTCCCTTACTCCCCTTCCATTACTTAGTCCCACCATGGGCCCTCTCCTCTCCTTTATCTTCTCACCAGACGGTCGTTTTTGGATCCCTATCTTATTCCACTCCCTTGTCACCTCCACCCTCCTCCTACTTGTCCTCCTTGCACCTCCACCACATCTGATGTCACCGCTCTCCATTCACTTCCATTGCTGATCCGTCAACCACCATGTGCCACTGCTAATTTCAGCAAAGCCCCAGCGGCCAGTCCAAATTGGGCAATTGGTCCATCTTCATGACATTGATCTTCCATCATATACTATCAAATCATTGGTCACTTGTCTTGCCTGGCTGGAATGCGGGTGGGTAGTTTTTGAGTTGGAAAAGGTCCATCCTCTTGCGTTGTCCGTGTACATTGCCGTCCCATTTGCTTGGGTACATTTATCCTTCATGCATCATCGTCTTCACTACAGCTACACTTATCACACACTGCCTGGGACACATCTGTTCCAGATTGGAACTACTCCTCTCCCTCCCTCATTTGACCAGGTGGTCCAATACAACTGTCATATCCATGCCAGAAGGCAGAACTCCGGAATTTCCAAAGAGGTCATTTCTCAAGTCCGAACCCCCCCAAATCTTTGGTACTCTTGGGATTACACTCCTTGTGTCCTGCCAATCAGCATAACCCTATACCCCACCTCCATAGTATTCCAGCCATCTGCTCCGATACTCCTGCGCCAGACTTCTAGTCCGCCATACATTTTCCTATGCACATTTTCATACTCCTCATGGACTCTGTAGTTTAGACCTTATGGTACACTCCTCCCACATATGATTTCCCTTCACTAGATAATTGTCTGCATGGAACTCTGTACCTACATTACTCCTTACTCCTTACAAGCTTCCCACTCCTCCAGCAGTATATAAGTTGTAGCTCCTGTACTCCGTTCCTGCAGTTCAAATATCAACTAGATTCCCTTACCTTACTCAAGTCCCTTTCTAAGTTTTCCGGTCCTTCTCCGAATGACCTTTACTCTACTCCATCTTTCATCCTCTATTCTCATCTGTTTTCACTCCAACGAGTTAGGGACCAAGGTCTGCGGAAGGGCCTAGCGCATGAGCTAAGTCAACTCCCAACCTTATGCTCTGTTCCACCCTTCACTCCACCTCTGCACTCCAAACTCTGTCCTTCCAAAAGATCACAGTTCTGACAACAACCAGACCATTGGTAACGCCATGGAACCATTGGATTTGGACTAGGTGGTGGACCAGTGGCTCCAGTTTCTTTTTTTTCAGCAGAACATTCATTTTCAGTGCAATTATTCTTGATTTTTGAATCATTTTTATGGACACATTTTTTTAGAATGCCTGACTGACAACAAAGGAACTGTGTTGATACTGATGATATTTTTGCTTTGTCTTTTTTTGCATGTTCCTATGACATCATGTGTTACGCTTGGAATGTGCATGCCTGGTAACACAGAGTTTCTGGATGTGCAAATGGTTTCTGATAAGCCCGTTTGTGAACAGGTTTGAGACATATTCTGATGGTGAGGTTTAGACTGATGAATACCAAGTTACACTGTTGAAGCGTACAATTGTGTTGGAGATAGTAACTACAATACAGGTGTATATATATAGTGCCTACTTTAGGGTAGGCGTTTGTGTTGAACAAACAATGACAGGTGGTACAGTAACAGGCAATAGCATGTGGGAAAGTGTTGGTAGGTAGCGGAGTGTAGCTACTTGAGAAAAGAAATAAAGTCCACGGGGAATACAGTTCATAACATTACCCCCTTTTTAGGTTCAGACTGCTCTGAAGTCACCTAGTTCTCCATCTACATTGTATCATGCATCTTTGTCAAGGTTGTGCTTGTCATCCAATCCCCAAGTATCTGCAACAAAGGGTAAGTTGCACTGCCAGTTGCATTCATTAGCTCAGTGTCCAGGCTCGTCTAAACCGCATATAGAGCAGGTATGGTATCGGCAATAAATGGCACAATGGCCATATTCTTGACAGGCATAGCAATGTCGAATGTGAGGGCGACATTGTTGTTCAGAAGAGGATTGTGAATGGGTCAAATTAGAGTAATCAGAAATGGGTGAGGGCCTTTTGCTCCCACGCTGAGAGGAAGGGGTAGCACCTTCATTGATCCTTGACGGCCTTCCAGCCTGGGACAAGTTGTTGCTCAATGTGGGTGTCAACCTCTTGTTTGACTCCAGAGGGCAATTCGTGCGAGCGGGTATGCGACCCGAAGGGATAAGGAGTACCGGCTCTGGGCGCTGACAGCGTAATTGGTGATTGTGATGAGGCGGAGGGAGTTGGAGGAGGGGTGTTGTGGGACATGTAGGGATCAATATGACTTGTGATTCTTCCACTGCATTGGCTGCGGGGACTATTGAGTCAGTTATGAAGGAACATGCTGGGGATGATGGAATGGGCATGGGTGGAACAAGATCTGGCGGAGATGGGGAAGATGCTGGTAGATGCGCCTGTGGCAAGACTGGGGGGTGACAACCTGGGAAGGGGTGCCCTGTTGTCGCGGAAAGGCTCAGCAAATCGGGGGGAGGGGAGGTGAGATATCCTTGTTGGGCGAGAATATTTCTCGCATTGGTGCATACGGTGTCGATGATGAGAACTATTGTTAGAAAAACCACACACAAAAACAAACTAACACACAATCCTCCCAGATTCCACGGAACTTGTTTATGGGCTTTGCCTTCTAGAACAGTGGAGTGGTCTGGTTGTTCGTGGGGTGGTACGTATAACAATCCTTCAAAGTAAAACCCAGAGATGTATGGGTGTGGGTTTTGAGGAGGAGGGATAGTTGGAATATAGAAAGATAGGGGCTTTGTGGCGAGTATAGATGAGCACTACCTTGCTAATAGTAGCACAAGGTAGGTTTGGGAATGCCAATATGATGAGGTGACAAAGTTCCCAGTGATAGCAGGCTCCTGACGCACAGACTGTAGTGCTCAGAAGGACTCTAATCAAAAGGGATGACAATCACTTTCAAAAGTGACGAGTAACGATGACAGCAGTTAACAGTGGTAGCAGTGGGAAGTGTTGTGACCACACTGGATCACAAGTAGTAGTGAGTAGTAAACTTGAGATTAGAGAAGAAGTCTGGATTTGAGTTCTTGTTTTTTTTTACAAGGTAAAATACAGGGGTTTATATAGTGAAAGAAAAGTAGGCTATGCACAGTATAGCTGTGCAAAAAGAATGAGAAAGAATATGAAGGAAGGAATGTACGCTGACAAATCCTGCGTAGGTAGTACAGGATAAGATTGTCAAAAAAAGGAAAAGAAAGGGATAGAACAATAAATGCTGTGAGTAATGTCACAGGTTTGTACAGCCATAAAGTAAAGTCCAATAGCAAAAAGAGAGCAGGAAAATTATGATGTCATGGGAAGATGCAGTAAAAAAAGGGCAAGGCAAAACACTATCAGTATCAACACAGTTCCTTTATTGTCAGTCAGACATTCTAAAAAAATATGTGTCCATAAAAATGATTCAAAAATCAAAAATAATTGCACTGTAAATGAATGTTCTGCTGAAGAAAAAGAAACTGGAGCCACCGGTCCACCACCTAGTCCAAATCCAACAGTTCCATGGCCTTACCAATGGACTGGTTGTGTTGGACCACCTGATCAAACGAGGGAGAGAGAGGAGTAGTTCCAATTTGGAACAAGTGAGTCCCAGGCAGCGTGTGGTAGGTGTAGCTGTAGCGAAGACGATGGACAAAAGATAAGTGTACCCAAGTGAATGGGACAGCAATGAACATGGGCGACGCAAGGGGATGAACCTTCTCCAGCTCAAAAAATACCCACCCACGCTCCAACCAGGCAAGACGAGCGACCAATGTTTTGATAGTATATGATGGTAGATCGACGTCATGAAGATGGACCTGTTGCCCTATTTGGACCGGCCGCCGGGCCTTTGCTGATATCAGCAGTGGCACATGGTAGTTGACGGATTGGTGACAGAAACGGATAGGAAGTGGTGACATCAGAAATGGTGGGGGTGCAAATAAGATGAGGAGGAGGAGGGTGGAGGTGACGAGGAGGTGAAATAAAATGGGGATCCAGGAAACGACCGTCGGGTGAGAATAAAAACAAGAGTAAGGGACCCATGGTGGGGCTAGGCAAGTGAAGGAAATGACAAAAGCAAGGGCGCAACGCAATGCAATGTGTAGCCAGTGGCAACACGAAAATTTGCCAAAATGCCAAAATGTGGAAAGTACCGAATGGAAAAGCAAAGGTGAGCGTGACTGAATTGCCTAATAGAGGTGGTGCTGATCAGCCACAAGTTCAAAAAAGGCAATATTAATTACTATTCCACGTGGCACTGTGCCTGTGTGGCGCAAAGGCGAGTTTTTTTGAATATTCGCTTTGTTATTGACACCTGTCCATGCTACCAATCAACTTTGGTGCATGACACCGGTTCGGACCAGTTGTAGTCACCCAGGAAGGTGAGGAAGAATTCGAAGTGGAACGGGTGGTAGATACACGCTTGAAGTGTGGAAAGTTAGAGTTCCTAGTCATATGGAAGGGCTATGGAGACGAGGACAAAATGTGGGAACCAGAAGTCCATCTGGACAATTCCTGCAACGCTGTTTGTGAATTTTATTCTAAGAATCCCTCGGCTCCTAGGAAGCTTAGAGGCATGGATTCAAAACTTTTTATTTCCCTTTTTCAACCTATGCCCGAAAATTTAACTACTACCTCTGGTACTTGGTCGAGCCTGGAAGTCAAGCCTTAGAGGGGGGGGTAGTGTTACAATACACAATTTTTGGACTTTCAAACTTCTTTCTCCGTTCTAACTTACCTTTCTCAAAGAGTTCTCACGCACTCGGGCCACGTGGCACTTCCCTTTGTTCAGACTTCCACTTTCTCGTGCCGTGCTGCCTTTCTTACTTTAGCTACAAAAGTCTCTCACGCAGTGGAGCTGGTCACACGGGCTGCGCCCTCTGACATCATCAGCCACTGCTTCCATCAACTGTATAGTACATAAGTACAAACACGCTGTATTAGCATATAAACCTCAATAGATCCAGGAGACTCCTCAGCGAGTCCTCCTGTTGTTTACCCACAACTAACTCGGTCCCATCTTAAGGGGTAACCACTCCCTCTCTTTACTCTTTTGCCTGTCTGAGTTGCACGCCAGAGTAACTAACTCTTGGTTGTTACAAGATAACATGTATGATTTTGCCGTGGGGCCATACATTGTGTGGGTGAACATGTTACTCTCTGTACAGGTCCAAACATTTGAAAGTCAAAAACAGACTGCCATCATTAAGCTGAAGTGGTTATGTATTTAACTGTCAGTAGAATAATTTCTCAGTACTGTAATAACAGACTGATATGGAATTTGGTACCTGTTAATAGAATAATTTTTACATAGGCTAGAGCAGAGGAGATTGTAATCCTATGTTAACTCACCTCAGTACTGTAATAACAGACTGAGGTGTCAAGTGTTCCGAAAACCAGGAAATAGACCTTGCGGGAAAGTCTGAAGATAGAAAGAGGAAAGAACTTCCCGCGGTTACAAAAGTTGTAAGTAAGGTAATTGTTTCTAAGCGGAGGCTCAACTTCTATGAGCGTTGTCTAATGCTCCAACACAAGCATATCAAAAGTTGGCAGACTGCTGATTGCCCATGGTGGGGAGGAAGAGCTTAGTGACAAATAAGAAGATGACCAAGATGAGATGAGTAATTTATAAAAGGTCCGCAAAAATCACGGCGTAATTGCGCAATGGAAACCTGGATCCTACGGGTCCAGGAATTACATGTTCTCTCTCCGTTCTGTATCTTAGAGAAAATAATCCTTCGCACAACAAAGTGAATCACATTATTTTCCTCTTTCCTCACCAGTGCGGCAAACAACAAAGCGTGTCTATCTGGCTTTTTTGAAGGTTCAAGCGGAGGATCTGGGCTTCTGAGATTAGGAGAGGTTTCAGGTGTCTCAGACCTGGGAGCTTCCGCGGCCCGCCGCACCCTTATTTTTCTTTTCTCCTACTTATCAGCAGCTCTCTGCCGAACGCACACGTCAACGTCTGGCCTGTCGGAGCGTGCTCAGTCATTCTGTTCTTTCTCCTGTTAGCAGTTGTCTGCCGAACGCGCACGTCAATGTCTGGCCTGTCGGAGAATTCTAAGCTTCGCTACCGCTGTGAAATTGTGTGAATGACTCGGTTTACAGTACATATGCTGACTTGATAAAGTGTTTGTATTTTAGTCAGATGAGTCCCTTAAAACCCTTCTAGATTCATCCAGAGATATTCAGTGTGAAGCTTTCAAAAGTGCATAGAATCATGGGTCTTTCTTCATATATCCCTTAACCTGGGCTCATTGCTTTGATTCATTACAGATAACCAAAAGGTCAATATGACGGACGCTGTTTTAAACCATCTGACTGCAAGCAATATCTTTGATCTTCGTGGCGTTGTCGCCGTTGTCACTGGTGGTGGTTCAGTATGTCACGGTTTTTCTTCATATGGATTTTACCTTACCTCACTATTTGCAGGGTATCGGGTTGATGATCAGCTCAACTCTTGTTGCCAACGGTGCAACTGTGTATATTGTGGGACCGAAACAGGCTGATTTGGACAGGTGACCTATTATCGCGTACATTGTGCCCACTAGTCTCTGATGAGTCCGGTGTTTATATTATAGATTTGCTCATACATATAACGAGGCTGCATCCCAAGACCCACGAAAAGGACGTATGCATGGTATCGAGGGAGATATCAGGCTAAAGGTCAGATGGCTCGTGCTTTTCACCAGTTTTGATATTTAGTTCATGTTTCAGTCGGAAGCAACCCGCTTAGCTGAAGAGATTGGAAAACGCGAAAAATATCTCACTGTCTTGTTCAATAACGCGGGAGTTCTTCAGGGATCATATGAACCTCCTACTGAAGCCACTGCTGCCTCCTATGTCGCAAGTCACTTTGATCGCGTCACTCAGGAAAACTTCAACAATGTTATCAACACAAATTCTATTGGACCGTATTGGCTTTCTTTTGCATTTCTGCCTCTTCTCGAGAAGTGGAAAAAGTCGGAAGATCCAGCCACCAAAAAATTCTTACCACAAATCATCATGACAAGCAGTATGAATGGGTGGACCAAGGTATTTGACGGGTATTACTATTTTTTCAACATCGTCTCATTGTGATTCCTCCCCTCTAGGATTCTAACACAGCTGGCCGTTCATACCCCTATATGTTTTCCAAAAGTGCAATAGGGCATTTCACGTCCTCTTTGGCTCACGAACTTCTTCCACTCGGTATCAGAGTCAATGGAATTGCTCCTGGTGAAAATCAAATTGTATACCTATAGTTTTCTCTATATTCTGCTAATATAATCCGTGATAGGACTGTTCGTCTCCCAGGTATACTTTATTTACTTCTTATACATCAAATCCTGTTCATGATTATGCACTAGATGAGTGCCCCGGGGATGGTTGACCCCGTTACTGGGGCTTCGCACCTACCTCAAGGGGCAACCTTTCCTCTTGAGGTTCCCGCTGTGCTCGGTTCTAATCGCGACATGGGCTCCCTCGCTCTATTCTTGGTTGCTAACTGGTTTGTCAACGGAGAGACTGTCCTCATTGATGGTGGGGTACGTGCATGTCTCGCTGCATCCGAAGAATTTTTTCCCCCAGTGACTAAAGAAAATCGTGAATACAGACCTTACTCAAGCATCCGTCATCATATTAGTATGCGGACTGCTCTATATTATGCGCGAACTTCGAACTTGTATGGTTTTACTTTCCTTCATATGACATATACTTGGGCCGTCTTGGCACATGTTACTGAATCCCTGTCATATCTCACTCCTTTCTTGCGCTAGGTCATGTCCAACTGTACTTATCCCAATATATTTCATACTCGAGAGCCCCATGTTCATTGAACGAGATCAGAATATTGAGTTTTGGTCAAGTACTGTCCCCCAACTCTGCCAAATACCGTTCTCCTTGCTTATCTGTCAGTCAGCACATAACATTTTGGTGGACGTGTGACCATGTGATGATCTGCACCTGGATCCATGGCCCGAGTACTACGCTATTAGCCGAAGAGCAACATTTCGTTCCTTGCCAGATAACTTGGTTTGTCAAAATCATTCCAAGGCTCGATCGTATCACTCTACATGGGTGTATTAAATCTGCTTTCCAGGGACGCCAACCAAATCAGGCATGTGCCAGATTCGGGCCACACTGATGGCTTGAGATGAGTTCTGACGCCAATGGTGGCAGTGTTAGTGGTATTTTGAATGGTGGCAGTGATCGTATCTGATGACCTGCGCAGGACTGAAAATGGTGATATATATGTCAGTAAGCCACCATGGTCGGGAATCAACAGTGGGAAAGATTCTGAATCACTGGCATATCACTTTAGGCCTGAGTAATCTATAGCATCTACTTTTTTGATGGCGGCGTCAACAATATTTACGAGAATGATTCTAGCGTTTTCGAATACACGGTTCTATTACTCTCCGCGAACATCATGACTTATAAAAGGACGCAGATGAAGATGGGTTTCGATTCCTCCCCCAACCCGACATATCACTTCTCAAATTAACATGGCAGATACTGTCCTCAATAATCTGTCTGCCAGTACCATTTTCGATCTCCGAGGTATTGTCGCGGTAATTACTGGTGGTGGATCTGTGAGTAACTTGTCGTTGCATTGTATGATTTCTGAGCCCTCACTTTAAGGGAATCGGTCTTATGATCGGTTCTACCTTGGTTGCTAACGGTGCTACAGTATATATCATAGGTCTTGAGCAAGATAAGTTAGATAAGTGAGTCGTGAATATGGTTTTTTTAGAGCACCTAACATTATGGCTTCAACAGTATCGCAGAAACCTATAATGCAGCTGCGGCAAAGGACCCTAGGAAGGGACGAATGTTTGGTATTAAAGGCGATGTCAGACTAAAGGTGCATACTATATCAATCACTGTATCGCAGTCAGGCCCAAGCTAAACGAAGATATGATTCAGTCCGAGGCAGCCCGCTTAGCAGAAGAAATTGGAAGACGTGAGAAATATGTCACTGTCCTATTCAACAACGCTGGCACAAGTTCGAATTCCGCCTTTTCAGCTCCAGCTCCTACTGCCGAGGCCTACAGGTCCCAATACTTTGATTCTATTCAACAGGAGGATTTTCATAATGTTTTCGATACCAATACTGTGGGCCCATATTGGCTTACCTTCGCGTTCCTGTCTCTACTAGAACGTTGGAAAACTTCTGCCCCAGAAAATGCTGTAGCGCAGAGGTTCGTTCCACAAATCATTATGACCTCTAGTATGAATGCCTGGACGAAAGTAAGGCAACGATGCATCTACTCTGCTTTATCATTCGATAGTTTTCTCAATTACGATTGACATCAGGACTCAAGGACAGCAGGGCGCTCTTACCCTTACTTGTTTTCGAAGAGTGCTTTAGGTCAAGCTACATCTAGTCTGGCGCACGAACTTTTACCCCTTGGAATAAGGGTGAACGGGATTGCTCCAGGTAAGCTCATCGGATGATTCTTGGTTCTTGTCATCATGCATCATTCTAGGTTTTTTTCAAACTGAAGTGAGCTGCATCAAATAGTATCGAGACTATATTGGCTTTCAGACTCACGCACTCACCGCTTCCGTTCAGTTATCGGCTCCTGGTACAGCAGATGAAGCAGGTCTGTCCCATGTGCCGGATGGTATGGAAGATCAAGTCGAGTTCCAGGTGCCTGCTGGCTTTAAGACTGGCAGTAACCGGGACATTGGTTCATTAGCTCTATTCTTGGTGGCCAACTGGTTTGTGAATGGGGAAACAGTATTAATTGATGGTGGCGTAAGTAAACATTTTCAGTCTTTCACCTTTCATCTCTGCTGAGGATGTTACATAGACTCTATTGCAGCACGCTAGTTCGTACTAATACCATTATGGTATAAAATCTTTGTTTTGGCGCAAGCACCGACGTTATCATGGTATCTGCGCCTAACCGTATAGCTGTTAACGTGAGTAGTGTACGTGCTAGCATTATTTTGTAGAGTATTATACAACGTACAATGTTATGAATTTTGGAATTATAGCCAAGAGCATAATTGAATTGGTCATGAAGCCTTCGTGCATGGGCGCTTATTTTGTTGAACATGTCATGTCTCCAAAATCCGACTCTCGAGTCCGCCTTGTCTCTTATGTCTGCCTCTTGCCCGGCTATCAGTGGGACATCAATTGCTAAGGAATCTGCTGATATATTTTCTCGTATTTCACTCCCATGCGGTCGTAGTGTTCGGAATAGGCTCGTAAAGGTTCTTTGCTATGCTTTTGAATAAGCACAACGTGGTACTAATTGGGTGGTTTCTGGTCTGGGTTAGGTTGCTACATACGAGCATCTTGGAAATACTCCTAACCCATATCACTTCGCTCTTTATTCTGAATGGGCTCAGAATGACTGGGGAATGATTATCACGGGAAATGTGCAAGTTTCACCAACCCATCTCTCACTGGGATATGACATGATTGTGCCGCGAACAATTACGCAGGAGACATTGAAGGCTTTCAAAAGATTGTCAGGTGTAATTCACAATTTCAGCGCGGCGCGACATACATCCCCGGTTTATGGCGATTCTGTGTTGTCTCCACCTCCTTCACAATCTGCACATGAGCATCCAACCTTGGCTATCATGCAACTATCTCATGCAGGACGCCAGTCACCCAATATGCTCGGGGGTCGCTTTCCCTTTGTCCCACCACTCTCTGCTAGTGCTATCCGACTGGGTTCTAGCTTGCACGCCATTGGTGGTTCTTCGGAGACCAGTAAGGTCAAGCGGAGTGTAATATCAAATATTTTTTATCGCCTTTTGTTTCAAAGACCTCGAGAGATGACCCCTCTTGACATCGAAGCAACAATCCAGGAATTCGTTCATGGAGCACACTTTGCTGTAAAGTCCGGATTCGATGGTATTCAGCTACATGCTGCACATGGGTGTGAGTAATGGCTTTGTCCACCGCCCTTTTGTGCTCTCGTGGGCTGCGGGTGTACTGATTAGAACCTAGGACTGTTTTCAGACCTGCTTGCACAGTTTCTATCTCCTGAGGTATTTCTGTTTTTTCCGGGTGCAGGCTGCGTAGATATATAACGCAAACCTATTCTTTCTAGAGTAACTTGCGCCAAGATGAATTCTCCTGCGCTCCAGAACATGCACTTCATCTCCTTCGTCGCATTGTATTTTCAATTCGTGAAGCGGTTCCCCCAAATTTTATCGTTGGGCTCAAGATCAATGCTGCCGATTATGCTCAGTCAAAGATCGGGCGGTCAAGTACTTCTGATCACGGGATAGATGAAGAACGGCGTATCCTGGATCACGTCATGACTATCGCCCGCTGGGGACTCGTTGATTTTATTGAGATCAGTGGAGGTGATTATGAGAATCCAGGTGCATATACTCTTCTGCGGTATATATTCACGTTACTCACGGCGACCCCTGGTATGAAGACTTCATGTCTGTCAGACCCTTTCCTGAATCGAGGCGTCAAGCCTTGTTTGCGCGATTTTCTTATCAGGCACTGAAAGCAATCCAGTCTTTGCCTCTTCCTCCTGGGTCTCATCCTTTGGTACTTCTTACAGGTGGATTACGTACACCATCTCATCTACGTAATGCACTTGCATATAGACATGCACAACTACTAGGCATTGCAAGAGGATCGATATTATGTCCTCATCTGCCACAGCTGTTGCAACAAAGTCAAGAAAACGCCTTTCATAAGTCGGACGATGATTTTGAACATCAATCCTTCGCACCAGAACCTCGAATACAGTCTGGACGATCAATATTCAAACGCTGCATTTACTCTTGGACCTCAAACATTAGACTTGTTGGTGCAGGAATGGGTATGGCCTGGTATATCGTAGCGATGAGGAGGCTGGCGATCGCTCGCATACAGAAATATGGAAACGTTGCTGAAGTCAGCGTGAAGCAATCCCACCATGAGACGACAGCAGTGGACTGCAGCATGGATATGGACGGAGTAGATGCTGTGATCAGGATGTGGGTGTGGATAGGCGTGGACCATCGCGTATGGGCACACTTTGGCATACTATTACTTGCTCTTTTTGTGGCATATTATTTGAGCTGACGTCGACGATGTTATCGAACTATAGTATCTAAAATCCTGCGCAGCTCCTGGATGAACGAATGATGAAACTAGCACGTAGACGCACCCTATCTATTCAGAACGATCAAGCAATGGATCATATTATACTTATCCAAGCACCTGAGTGTGTTAGTGCTACGCATTGGACCTGATTTCGAAGAGGTCGGCTTGCATATCGGTATTTAGGCCCGAACAAGGGTGTCAAAATAAATTGTGCACCACTTGGAGTCGGATTCTGTCGGCCCGAAGCATTCCTGCACATGGATCCCTTGATGGATCCTACTACAGTCCCCACTTGGTCCCACTGTCAAGTTCACGTGAGCCCATCGTACATGACGAGTGTCACAACGAAAGATAAATGTTTCCCACCTTTTTACAAGGATATCTGGGAACGGACAGTCAAGCAATGTCAGGTCATTCTCGCTGCTGTGATGACTCTGTGGCAGGAATCTTATCGAGCTGGGGGTTACCTTCGATTATTGCCAATCGCCTTATTAGATCGGGAAACTACTATTACTTTTCTCCGATGACGTTTTCACTAGTTATCCGAACTTTTCCCGGCGCACAGGATCGAGAGAAAACGTCTATCAACTAAACCACTCACGTTCTTGGTGCGGTGCGGTGTTCCGTTGATAGTTCGTTAATACTTTCATGCGCTCACCGATTCATTGGCTAATAATTTTACAATGAAAGGTAGGTAATTGCTATAAAGTCTGAAAATCACGAGGATTGTTTTACCCCAATCTCAAAGGATTCGGTTTTTCCCTAGTCTTTTGCTCTTTCGTCCATCGCTATGCCTGCTACAACGTCGGTCAAGCTTAACACCGGTGCTATTATGCCCACAGTCGGTCTAGGTGTGTGATACACAGACTCGGGGCCCCTTATCTTATCATACACTGATATTTTTGCCCTGGTTTAAGGGACCTGGAAGTCTAAACCCGGAGAAGTAGAGATTGCAGTCGAGTTTGCCTTGAAGAATGGCTATAGACACATCGATACCGCAGCTGGCTATCAAAACGAGAAAGAAGTTGGTCAGGGCTTGAAAGCATCCGGTGTACCAAGAGAAGAGATTTTTGTCACAACGAAGCTCGACAACCCCGATCATAGGAACGTTGCACAGGCTCTTGAAACATCTCTTTCTAAACTGGATACGCCATACATTGATCTCTGTAAGTGCTTACGTGTGGCAGGTAGACTCTGGCATTCTCATGTATGTATGATATCCAGGGCTCATGCATTGGCCTGCTCCTATGACCCGAGATGGTAAAGCTGACAAGGCGTACGATTGGCTTGATACCTGGAAGGATATGGAAGACATCCATCTTGCTCACCCGCAGAAGCTGAGGGCTATTGGTAAGATTAATTTCGTCGCGGTTTCACCTGGGTTGCGCATTCTCATATTATATCAGGTGTATCCAATTTCTCAGTGGAGTATCTCGAAAGGCTCACTAAGTCTGCTCGGGTCACACCTGCTGTTAATCAAATCGAGCTTCACCCGTATGTATGTCGTCGCTGGAATGGCAGGTTTGCTCAATCATTAATATAGATCCTGTCCTCAAGATGATGTGGTCGAGTACTGTCAATCAAAAGGGATAACCTTGACTGCGTACTCGCCATTAGGCTCTGACAATTCACCTTTACTCAAGAACACTGTCGTCAATTCTATTGCGCAAAAGTACAAAGTACAGCCCGCCAATATCTTGATTTCGCTACAGGCGAACAAGCCAGGACATACAGGTATGGCACTTCGTGCTAGATCATAACATGTATATATATTAAGTTTTGTCCTTGTCCAGTTTTGCCCAAATCTGTGACCAACCATCGTATCCTGAGTGAGTCTTCGTCAAGAATGCGTTGAACTTCTCGGCTGCTGACAATCTTGTGAAAAATCACAGACAACTTCACGATCGTAGACCTTACTGATGAAGAAATTAGCGACCTACACAAAATCGATGAAACACATCACTTCCGCGCCTGTCATCCCGCCTGGACTGGTTGGGGTAGCATCGGCTTCCCTGATTGTAAGTAATGCTCTAGCAGAATGGGTTAGAAAGAAGTGGCCCTACGTTAATTGCTCTACTGCGTCTGGAAATGCCATGGTAGTCAACTGACGTAGTATGCTACCTGTTCGTTGTCTTGTATGGTGTCCACATTTCTACGATGTAATGGTCATACAATAGCCTGACAATAACGCAAATTTAAACTTCTCGTTAGTGTGTTAGTGTGTGGCCTGTAGCGTAGTTTTCGATATACGAAGCCAGAGCGGGTAACATCAATTCGTGTATTCATGCAGAAACGGACGTGCCAGCTCGGTCGGCAATTTCCATGATTTCGAAATCGGATGTTTGCGTTTACACCGTGACATCCATTCAATGATCATGAACTCCGTTTGTAACAGCAAATCTTTCTACTTTGGCAGGACTTGAGATCTGGGACCCGACAGATATGTCTGACAGTTATACATTTTTAGATCAGTAGAGTAAAGTCTCCCAAGATCACAAACAATATTGGTGGTTCGTGAACTCGCCTGGTCATGATTGTTGTGTACAACTAACGTTCGAGTAAAGCTAAAAGCAACTTGCCGGATGACGCAACCTGTCCTTTCGGCGCGGCTGTAGATGGAACATGATTCCACGATAGCAGTATCACCAATCACGATGGCACACTCTTATTCAGCAGCAATTCAAGAAGTCCCTCTCGTTCTGATCGGGAAGCAATGGGTTCCACACAATATATATAAAGACAGCAGACCGGTGAGTGACTATCCATTCATTGTTTTTTCCTCCGCCTTCAACACCTCCCCCACAGTAGTAATAATGTCTTATCCCACACGTAAAATTGGCAATAGCGATGTTTCAGCCATAGGCTTTGGTGCCATGGGTATCTCTGCTTTTTATGGCGCCGTCGAATCTGATGAAGAGCGCTTCAAAGTATGTCAACAGTTTGTCATTCTCACATTCTCTGATGGCGTGAATAGGTCCTGGATGCAGCTTATGCGAAAGGTTGCACCTTCTGGGACTCTGCAAATATATATGGAGATAGCGAAGTGCTCCTTGGAAAATGGTCTGTCGATTAATGACAGTCAGGATCCTTTACCCCTGTTCTCACCTATCGCTTTCAGGTTCAAGCGGACGGGAAAACGGAACGAAATCTTCCTGGCCACTAAGTTTGGTGTTGATCGTAATTCAGGAAGACCTGCTGGTGTCAATGGAGAGCCTGAACAGGCAAAAATCCAGTTTGAAAAGTCTATTTCGCGGCTGGGTGTGGACTTTGTAGAACTGTACTACCTCCATAGGTACCTTTCATGTCAAATCCACCTCGTTATATGTCATTGATGACCTCTTTTGATAGACCTGACCCTGACGTTCCCATCGAGGTAATTCCATGACTTTCTTAGCTTATGATATATCTTAAGAAGCTACGTAGCTAACTGTCGGCGCTATGGCTGAACTGGTAAAGTGAGAAAATAACCCTTTTTGTTTGATCCATAATTATCTGATGTTTTGTGATTTCCAGAGCTGGCCAGGTAAAGTACCTTGGTCTCTCTGAATGCTCGTCTGCCACTCTTCGTCGTGCCCATGCGGTGCATCCAATTGCTGCGGTGCAACTCGAGTATTCGCCTTTCACGCTTGATATTGAAGACGAAAAACTTGCTGTGCTCAAGACCGCTCGCGAACTTGGCATCAAGATCATAGCATATTCACCTTTGGGCCGTGGTTTGATCACCGGTCAATATGTGAGTGATATTTCCCAATTTGATATCACGAGAAAAAGTCTGACGTTATCTATGTTTCAATAGAGGTCTCCAGATGACTTTGAGAAAGATGACTTCCGAAGACTTGTTCCACGGTATGCGTATTACTCGTTTCCAGGCATGTCGACCGCTGACTTGTGATCGGGTATCTCAAATTCACAGTTATTCGAAGGAGAACTTCCCCAATATTCTCAAACTCGCCGACAGTCTGAAGGAAGTCGGTGCTGCTTATAATGCTACTGCCGGTCAAGTTGCCCTTGCCTGGCTTCTTGCTCAAGGCGACGATGTTATTCCCATTCCAGGTACCAAGAAAATCAAGGTAAAGTACATTCTTATATTATACTTATGTTGCGTCAACTTTGACGCAATGATATATGCAGTATTTGGAAGAAAACCTCAGTGCTGCCTATGTTAAGCTTAGTCCTGAAGATATCCAGAAAGTACGTGCTATTGCGGAGAAAGCAGATTGGGCCCAGGGAGATCGCTATCCTCCTGCCTCTGTGAAGACTCTGTTCGGGGACACTCCTGAGTTGAAGTAGGTACAATTTTTGTGGAAGAGGCAATGCAATAGAAGTCTTGCCCTTGGGTGGTCAAAAGGAGTTTGTTTTTCGTTTTTGATGTAATGTTAGCGATTATTAGGCCCTTTCAGAGTACACTGTCAGTAAGGCCATATACTTATACTCTCCCTTACTGGCGTTCCTGTTGGGATTCGAGAATGTATGAATTTGGTTATGACTAGGGCATGATGGGAACAACTAAGTAAATACAGGTTTTGTAGTTGTACTTATATACTATCTATAGTATTCCTATGAGTATTCCTATGTAGGTAATGATGTCACAGTCAATGTATGATGACAAAGGTTGTCATCAAAGAAACACCATCTGCAATGGAGAAAAACTGCACTGTTGATTAAGCAGTTGCCAAATGCTAAAGTGTTTCATGTGAACACTTGGAATTGTCTATGGTTGTTGGACCGTCAGCCTTCATATCTTGAGACTTTTATCAATTGATAATGGTTGATAATGATAATAGATAACAGTTATTGTGACAGTGGATCAGACATAAATTGGTAGATAAATAGTTTGCAGATTACTATACAACATGAAAGTAGGTAACAAGAACTAAATACAGGGGTTACACAAAATCCATCAAAAAAGTGTGATGCATGTCTTTATCTGAAAAATTGTTGATATAAGATGCAGAGGAGTACTCCAGAGAGTGATTTGGAGTAAGTGTGTGGTTGACCTGCACACCATAAACATACAGGAATAAGCTCAATTGCATGTGATATACAGTGAGCAACAGAACCAATGCAATGTTTGCACTACTTTTCTGAAGTGCAAATATCTTGAGATATACTGATGTTAGACTCCCAAGGTATTGTTAGAATACAACAACCATACATAGAACTTCACCGGATTTCCAATTCCTTGATTACAAATCTGCACAGCCACTCACATAGAAATGTCGCACCACATGTTTAACTGCCTTAGCTTTAGCAAGCCAGTTAACATGTGAGTAATAATTATGCAGACATTATAGAGACATATCATTAATAGCCTTCTAGTACATTATTCTGTCTAGGTATATAATACCAATATATGAGCTTTAGCAAGCCAGTTAACATTACATTATTCTGCCTAGTTTGACAGCTCACAGGTATCATTAGAAAGCCCTTGATCAGGGCTTTCAGAAGATATTTGGGTTTCCTATGTAATTCTTTCTGACATAGATTATGATGTTCTCACTGTAGTAAATGAGTAGAAGTCTATGGAGGATGTTCAGAAAGAATTATTCTACTGTAAGTCTAAATGGATATGTTCACCTCAGTTCAATATGCAATGAACTGAGGTACGAAAAACTAGTCTGAAAGAAAAATAAGACTATTGGAGAAATCCAAGAAAATAGAAAACTAGTATGGTAGTTGTTTCTCATGGTTCATGTTGGTGAGAGCTCCTCGTTGCAGCATTGTAGCTGCATCATACTCCTACACTTACTATATCAGGAGATATTCCAAATTAATGAGGGGTACTTATTGCATCAGTTTTGTTGCTGATACTACAAAGTATTTAAACTACATGTTTGCAAGTGATTATTATATAAGCAATTGATCATATGATGTATAATAAGTTCAACATGGTACAAACACACACACACATCATTATTTTTTCACAGCTGTCATCATGAAATTCTTCTCTGTTGAGCAAACTCATCATATTATCTCTCTCTTGGAATAGGGTCATTCAATCCATCAAATCACTCATTCTACTGGTCTCTGTTTGTTATAGCGGTATTTTTGGCATCTATTTTCACTATTATTTTACTTTTTCTTTCTTTTATTTCCAGACTCTCACTTTTGAAAGTCACATGACTGATCACATGACACATCACCTGACTGGTGTCTAGACTCAACACGTAATTGGTCACATGCTATGACATCAGATACTTTACTTACTCAGCAGTGACAACATATAGCGTTAGTTTTGGTAATTCTGCACCTTTCTGCTACCTACATATTTTCATTCCATTCAGTATTGATCGTGTTGCTTATTATTTTGCCTCTGTGGCTCATTTGTTTACCTTTGTTTACAAAACTTCGGACAGTACTGCAGTCCAATGAAATTATTTGGGTTTGATCTAGATAAGATAAGAGCTTAGAACTCGTAGATGAGTCTCAGGATATATTCAAGTACCTAGATAAGATAAGAGCTATACTAATGATTAGCTAGGTATCCAAAAGGGGGGGGGATAAAGGGTCTCACCTCAGAACTCGTAGATGAGTCTGAGGTGCTACATGGTGACCAGGCCAGTTTATAAGTAAGACAGAACCAAAATATTTACTGATGGGATATATTGGTGCACAGACCACCTCAACTTATACTCCTTTCTAGATGTTTTGTGACTGCTTGTTTCATGCTTCAATCCTCAACGTCTAACACTCCCCCTCAAGCTGCACGGAGCCCAAGTTCTTGTGCAAAATGCTTCACTTTTGATGATGGCAATGCTTTAGTCAGTGTATCGGCGATCATATTGTTTGTGGGACAATACACCAGTTCAACAGCGTGGTGTATGAAGTGCAATTGTATATCGATGTGCTTCATATGTGCATGGTACTGGCTGTCCTTGGATAGGGCTATGGCTGACTGGTTATTGCAATAGAGTATGGTCGCAGGTGAGTTGCTTATAAACACTTCATCAACAAATATTTTTTCCCACAGGATTTCTTTGGTTGCATGTGTCGTGGCGACGTACTAGGCCTCTGTGGTTGATAAGGCCACAAGCTCCTGCTGTTTGGAATATCTCCATTCAGCATGATGGTGTAACCCAAGATCACCATGCAATTCTTGTTCATGCTGCCATCAGCATCACTATTTTGAGGAATCAATTTTTCTCATTGCATTCCCATCATGTCATGGTTATCCGATTCATTCCCCATCACTCCTCTTGCCCTTGGACTAGAGATCACAGCTGGTATCTTGTTACTCTTATCTTTCTTCTTCTTATTTTCCATTCATACTCATGTCCTATCGTACTTACAACAAAGGAGAACCGTTGTAGACCCTCGAGAAGATATCCAGATGACATAGCATTGATCCAATGCTATGTCTGGGAATACTTTGGAGGGATATTGATCAGCAATGTAGGCTGTGACTCAGCGCCTTATCATGGGCTTACTGATACAGCCAATTGTACATCTCTTACCAAGACTCTCTCTCACACGATTAGTAAATACAATAGATCGGACCACTTTCTTACTCTTTCCCTTTTTTGGTCTGACCCTCGCTGTTCACTATATAAGGAGTACATACTTGATGTATTATTCCTTAGTTCAATATTAGTTTGGATTTGTGCCTATACCAATACTCTTCAGCTCTCATACCCTGATCCACCGCCTTTCATCAAGGACTTGGCCAGGCATTGGTTGTTGTTATATAGCTTCGTGTTCGTTGCCTGACAGAATGTTGAACTCACCTTCTTCAAATCCTCTTCCAGAGACCCTTTGGAAGACTATCTTGCTATACCTCAAAAAGACTGTTGTTGCATCTGCACCAGTCTTAACCCTCATCGTCACCTTTTCTGCACCTCCATCATCCCTATCTCTCTCCTCACCACCGTCATTGACCTCTTACTATCCATACTACCACACCTATCATTGTTCAGTCCTCTCAAACTGGATGTCCCATCTACCATAATCACTCTTGTCCAATTCCTTGCACTCTTTGCATCATTCGATATCTTCAGACTGAGCTCATCAGCGATATTGTTTACCTTCACCGTGTCTACATCCCGACAGCACTCAGAAGAGTGGGTTTCAGAAGCGGACCACAGACACCAGAGAGACTTCCTCGCAGCCCTCAACAAGCCGCTCCCAGTCCTCCCTGTCCCTACCAAAGCCCGTACCCCAGACGCGGAAGGAACAGTCGAGCAGATCACTGAATTGTATCAAGACTCATCTGCTTTGTCTTCTCCAATTGATCCAATTGAGGAAATCATCCTTGACATAAACAATGCCCTCGCCCTCGCCCTCACCCAATCTATCTTTTACCATTCCACCATCTGTAGGAGAAATACTAGGAGCCTCGAGGAGGTTCTCCAGCGTCTCAGATAGGGCACAGAGAGAACTTTTAATCTTCATATTCCTGCACCACGATCAGGTTCTGTTGAACGACTACTTCGAGAGCCTAGTACGCCTGAGTTACGAGAACACTCAGAGGGTTAAACTCTTGAAAGGAGCAGTGAACGTACAGGAACAAAACCTGCATCTCATCTTGCAGGATTATATTCCCTCTCTCCTTGAACTTTATCGTATTCACCCTCTCTCATTCCCAAGCATACCCAGTCGACTTCTCCCTTACAATTTTGAACATACCTTGCCTTGTGGTATTGTTCTAAGGAAGAAGCCCAAAGAAGAACCCACCTACAACATCCCCTCCTCATTTTCTACAAACAACTACTACAACATCTACTCCACTTCTCCAGTCCACTATCAACCCATCAAGTACTTTTGCATCGGCAACCATCTCGACAACCTCTCCATCATCAACTACTTGATGCGACTCCGCTGTACTCTCTACCTCCCCCAAGTCGAAGATCTCGAAGCATTCGGACCATGTTTTGGTCTTCAACACAGTACCTCTGTTATCATCGTCACACCTGCTACCAAAGATCAGATCCGACAAGTTGTTGCTGGTTTAGCTCAATTTGATCAGCTTATTGCAACTGCACAGAGGAAAGCTCGTGACGGGGAAGACTACACCGCTGATATAGACAACATCCAATATGTCTCCAAATACGTTGAGAAGTACTACTGGGTCTTAGAAATCCTCACGCCATTCATTGTTAACCAGCGATCAGATTACCCCGAACACTTCATCATTACTGTTTCCAAAGTGACTTCTGGGCCATTGCTAATTATAGTCCAAAAACTCATATCTACTCGCAATCCTCGTCCACCTACCAAGGTCAAAGAGGAGAAGCATCACTTATCCCATCAGTCGAGCAACTTTTTGCACCTAGCACAGAAATAATTGAATTAGAAATGGGAAGTTTGTTGGAAGATATAATAGGAGGCAAATCAGACGAAGGGACAGAATTGGAAAACAAAGAGTCTACAGGAGGCATAGAATATTGGAGACCTCAGGAAGCAGAAGGAGGAGATTTCCCTAGTAACTTTGTTTTTGACCTGGACTTTGATTGAATAAGACTCATTTTTCTAACTCGTTAAAACTGGAGCCCTATCGAGAACCCCGTCCTTTTGTTACTCCCAAAACACCTCCTCCACAATCTCTAGGAGCCGCCACTGAAGCCCTAGAACCAGACAATTTATATCAATCTGCAGGACCAGAAGACTTTCCCCCCCACCTCAGAATCCACCACCTGAAAACCAACCTGACAATTGGTACAATCAAGAGTCTTTAGACCTTGAACCTGATCTAGCAGCCAGAATGACCAACAAATCCAATCAAGGCAGCAAGGCTGTCCTTGCCTCTCCTCTGTTCGAATTCATCGGCAAAAAGGAAACATATGTTGACTGGAAGAACGTGCTAGCAAACTACTTCATCGCATATCCCCAAAAGTTTCCAAACTGATTCCTCCAAAATCCTCTTTGCATTGTCTCAAATCTCGTCCGATAAAGCCAATGATGCCTGCCACACTTGGAAGGCAAATTTCAACAACAAACCTGCGGTGCTGAGAGACTTATTCGCACCACGGAATTGGGGAACTATCTTGGAGTTTATCAAGGAATTAGATAATGAATTCATGGACCCCACCTCAAGTTGAATGCAGAAATAGCGCTTCATAGCTATGAGCAATGAGATATGACAGTTGATGTATACTTTGGGGGACTCGAGTCCAAACCTATGGAAGCGGGATTACCAACAGACACACATGAAAGTTATCCGTTTATTCACAGTATCCTTTGCCAAAACCTCTCTCAATTCCTTTGCAACCATATCTCGCAACAGGAAAACCTACCCACCACGTACTCAGAATGGAAGACAGCAGCCCGGAAGTGGGAGCAGCGGAACAAAGAACTTAACTTGGAAAGGAGGAGAGGCAGACCCACACAGCAGAGACTACCCCCACCTCAGTACCAATGGTATCAACCACGTTATCAGCAGAATCAAAACTATCCGCCGCCACAGCAGAATCAACAAGTAGTACCGTGTACAGAGATGCGAAGACCACAGTATATTCAACAACGACCGTATTATACTCCACCTCAGATGCCACTGCCCCAGAATGCAGTCCATCCCAACGCAGCAGGAACATTTGGAGGATCAGGTGTGCCTATGGAGATTGGGTGTTCGGACACACAGAGACAATGTTGGCCCAACCTGAACATTATTTGTTACAATTGTGGTGAGCAAGGCCACATTTCTAGGAATTGTCCATATGGAAAGGTGGCAATACATTATATGGAAATGGAGGAAACCAAAGACACTCCCACTACGTCATCGTTAAAAAAAATTGAAGCACCTCCCAAGGATTTTTGGAATGGTCAGGAGTAAGCACGGACTCTCTGACCCGTAATGTTGTATCTAACTCTTGTACACTACCAACAACTGCAATGAATTGAGTTGATCAACATCTACGCTGTACCCAAAAACTACGCAAAGCCACATTCACCGGAATGGTTGGCCAGACAAATCAAAGACCAGAAACCGGAAAGAGCAAGGGCTCTACTACAAAACTGGGCGAATAGAGACCATTACGAGCATATCACACTGCAAGCAATACAGATGCTGAAGAATCACAATGAAGAAAATATTGTGGAACATATCCATGCTTACACCTCGCCGCATAGACCCATGCCAAAATGCAGCCTCCATGTCATTTCTCAAGTTACTACCACAGACAACAGACAAATGTTCACCGTACCTACCCTTATCAACTCCGGCTGCACCAACTCAGTTATTGACCAAAGCCTGATTGACAAGTATACCCTCAACACCACACCACTCCCCGTCCCTCTTGACGCCACAGGAGCCAATGATCAATCCCAGAAAGTAATGTGTTATGTCACCCTTCACATCAGTGTGAAAGGGAAAGAACACTTAATGGATGTCATCGTGGCATCATTACTTCCGCCACACATACTACTGGGACATGACTGGTTGATATTTACTAATCCTTCAATTGATTGGCGGGCCAACAAGATTACTTTCCCTGCTGATAATTTGGAGTATCATCCCAAAGAAGGAGATAAAATCTTAGCCGTTGATCTTAACATGAATCATAGAGATCACGCAGTTGGAGTTGAACGCCTTCGCTACCAAAAGCCAACAGATTAGCTGAGTCCTCCAAAAAGGCGAAGTCAAAACTCACCTTCCGAGATGTTGTCCCCCCAGTCTACCACAAATTTGAACCCGTTCTTATCAAAGAATTATTCGACAAACTTCCCCCCAAACGTCCTTGGGACCACGCAATTGAATTAGTACCTGAGGCTAACAGTCTTGACTGCAAAATGTACCCTCTTAGCCCAGACAAACAGCACCATCTAGACAAATTCCTTGACAAAAATCTGAAAAGTGGACAAATCCGAGTGTCCAAATCACCCTACGCATCCCTGTTCATCTTTATCAAGAAGAAAGATGGTTCACTACACCCTGTCCAAGACTATTGCAAGCTGAACAAGCTTACCATAAAGAATCACTACACCCTCCCCCTCATATCCAAACTCATTGATAAACTCAAGGGTGCCAACTACTTCACAAAGCTAGACGTGCGATGGGGATACAACAATGTCCAAATCCAAGAGGGAGATAAACATAAAGCTGCATTCAGGACCAATCACGGCCTGTTTGAACCCCTTGTCATGTTCTTCATATCACAACACAATGGGATCCGCACCCGTGTACAGTGATTCTGGACCTTCTGGGCATGCAACCAATCAGTATGCTTTCCAAGTACGCCTTGGTAGCTTAGTTGGTAAAGCACCAGACCATGAAAGCTGGAGTCCCAGGTTCAAGCCCTGGCCAATGCATGTTTTCTCATACTATAAACAAATGTCATAATTTGTCACTTCAGACTTACCAACTCGCCGGCAACCTTCCAAACAATGATGGACCACCTCCTCAGAGAACTGATCACGGAAGGAAAAGTTATCATGTACCTGGACGGTATCATGATCTTCACAGAAACACTCGAGGAACATTGTTGAATAGTCACCAGAGTCCTTCACATTCTGCAGCAAAATCAGTTGTATCTCAAACCGGAAAAATGCAAATTCAAGAAACAGAAAGTAGAGTACCTAGGCCTGATCATTTCCAGAAACACTATCCGTATGGATTTGTTAAAGGTTGCAGCAGTTGCCAACTGGCCAGCACCAAAGAACAAAAGAGAACTCCAATCATTCCTAGGATTCTCCAACTTCTATCAACAATTCATCTGAGACTACGGAAAAATTGCAAAACCACTCACCACACTCACTGGAAAGGTTGATTGGACCTGGAAAGATGAACAAGAAACATCTTTTGAAATGTTAAAGAGAACACTCACCACTGCCCCCACCCTTGCTATACCAAACAATGACGACCCGTTTAGATTAGAAACTGATGCCTCTGACTTCGCTGTAGGAGCCGTCCTATCATAAAAACAGAACAATAAGTTTAGACCCATAGCATTCCTTTCAAAAGCCCTCACCCCCGCCAAACGAAATTATGAAATCTACAACAAAGAGATGCTTGCAGTCATGACTGCACTAGATGAATGGCAACATCACCTTGTAGGATCGAAACATCCCTTCACTATCTTCACAGATCATCAGAATCTCCTTTATTTCCGCCAACCTCAGAAATACAACCGACATCAGGCTCAATGGTCCTCTCAGCTTGCAGATTATAATTTCAAAATGGAGTACATCAAAGGAGATCAAAATACAAAGGCTGACCTGTTAAGCAGATGAATCAATCATCCTAGAGGCACAAACAATAACAAGAATCAAACACTCCTCCCAGATGTACATTTTGAAGTACTTGACACCAACGAAGGATACCTACCAGATATACATCGAAGCTTCCAAGAACAGGACGACGTAGTAAAAAGGAACTTGAAGGATAAGTTGGATACCTGGAAGGTGAAGGATAGGATCATCTGGATCAAAAGAGAATCCGCGATGAGTTCCTACCCGATCCCATTAGCTGACCGCGTATACATTCCTCGAAACCACGAATTACGGGCGCAAATATTGAAGGATCACCATGACAAAGCTCTGGCTGGACACCCAGGAGAGAGAACAATATTTGAACGAGTAAACCGAGAGCTCTGGTGGCCGAGTCTTCGTACAGATATCAGACAATATGTACGAGGGTGCGAGAGTTGTCAATGCACCAAGGCACATCAGACCAAGCCTAACGCCCCCCTACATCCAAACCCGATACCCGATCGGCCTTGGCAAATTATCACCACCGACCTTATAGGCACTGTCAATGATGAGAACTGCTGTTAGAAAACCACACACAAAAACAAACTAACACACAATCCTCCCAGATTCCACGGAACTTGTTTATGGGCTTTGCCTCCTAGAACAGTGGAGTGGTCTGGTTGTTCGTGGGGTGGTACATATAAAAATCCTTCAAAGTAAAACCCAGAGGTGTATGAGTGTGGGTTTTGAGGAGGAGGGATAGTTGAATTGATAGAAGATAGGGGCTTAGTGACGAGTATAGATGAGCACTACCTTGCTCATTGTAGCACAAGGTAGGTTTGAGAACGACAAGGATGACAAGGTGACGAGGTTCCCAGTGATAGCGCTCCTGACGCACAAACTGTAGTGCTCAGAAGGACTCTAATCGAAAGGGATAACAATGACTTCAAAAGTGGGAAGTGACAATGACAGCAATTAACAGTGGTAGCAGTGGGAAGTGTTGTGACCACACTGGATCACAAGTAGCAGAGAGTAGTGAACTTGAGATTAGAGAAGAAGTCTGGATTGGAGTTCTTGTTTTTTTTACAAGGTAAAATACAGGGGTTTATATAGTAAAAGAAAAGTAGGCTATGCACAATATAGCTGTGCAAAAAGAATGAGAAAGAACATGAAGGAAGGAATGTACACTGACGAATCCTGCGTAGGTAGTATAGGATAAGATTGTCAAAAAAAGGAAAAGAAAGGGATAGAACAATGAATGCTGTGAGTAATGTCACAGGTCTGTACAGCCATAAAGTAAAGTCCAATAGCAAAAAGAGAGCAGGAAAATCATGATGTCATGGGAAGATGCAGTAAAAAAAGGGCAAGGCAAAACACTATCAGTATCAACACAGTTCCTTTATTGTCAGTCAGGCATTCTAAGAAAATATGTGTCCATAAAAATGATTCAAAAATCAAAAATAATCGCACTGTAAATGAATGTTCTGCTGAAAAAAAAAGAAACTGGAGCCACCGGTCCACCACCTAGTCCAAATCCGACAGTTCCATGGCCTTACCAATGGACTGGTTGTGTTGGACCACCTGATCAAACGAGGGAGGGAGAGGAGTAGTTCCAATTTGGAACAAGTGAGTCCCAGGCAGCGTGTGGTAGGTGTAGCTGTAGCAAAGACGATGGACAAAAGATAAGTGTACCCAAGTGAATGGGACAGCGATGAACATGGGCGACGCAAGGGGATGAACCTTTTCCAGCTCAAAAATTACCCACCCACACTCCAACCAGGCAAGACGAGCGACCGATGTTTTGATAGTATATGATGGTAGATCGACGTCATGAAGATGGACCTGTTGCCCTATTTGAACCGGCCGCCGGGGCTTTGCTGATATCAGCAGTGGCACGTGGTAGTCAACGGATCGGCGACGGAAGCGGATAGGAAGTGGTGACATCAGAAATGGTGGGGGTGCAAATAAGATTAGGAGGAGGAGGGTGGAGGTGACAAACAAGTGGATTAGAATGGGGACCCAGAAACGACCGTCAGGTGAGAATAAAAAGGAGAGGAAGGGGCCCATGGTGGGGCTAGGCAAAGGAAGGGGAGTAAGGGAAACGACAAAAGCGAGGGCGCAATCCAATGTGTAGCCAGTGGCGACGCAAAAATTTGCCAAAATGCCAAAATGCGGAAAGTACCGAATGGAAAAGCAAAGGTGAGCGTGACTGGATTGCCTAATAGAGGTGGTGCTGATCAGCCACAAGTTTGAAACAGGCAATATTAATTACTATTCCACGTGGCACTGTGCCTGTGTGGCGCAAAGGTGAGTCTTTTTGAATATTCACTTCATTATTGACACCTGTCCATGCTACCAATCAACTTTGGTGCATGACAGCGCACTACCGGAGTCCAAGGGCTACACCGCCGTTCAGGTCTTTGTAGACCAATTTAGCAAGATGGCCCATTTTGTCCCCACTTTCGTTACCCTCGACTCCGCCGGTTACGCACTTCAGCTCAGAGACAATGTGATACGACTCCACGGAATTCCCAAGAAGATTATCTCCGATTGAGGTCCTCAATATGTCGTTATTTACTAAAGACTTTTATGAATTGATGGGAATAATGCCAGGTCTTTCTACAGGTTATCACCCTCAGACGGATGGACAGTCTGAACAGATCAACCAGAATCTCGAGCACTACCTGCGTGTCTTTGTAAATCATAAACAGGATGATTGGGCAGATTGGCTCTCCATTGCCAAATTCACGTATAATAATCATCTTCGCACTTTGACGAATCAAACACCTTTCTTTTTAAACTATGGTCTACACCCACGAACAAATATCACCATTGCATTGTCCCCTTGATCCGCGTTGGCGGCCGAGTTTGGTGAACAAATGAAACGACTCCATGACCTCACAAAATCTTCCCTTCTTTTAGCAAACAACAATCTCAGATGTTACTACGACTGTAAGAGATCCCCACCGCAAGAGTATCAAACTGGTGACAAAGTCTGGTTGGAAGGGCACAACATCATGACAGACAGACAGATGAAGAAATTGGACGACAAGCAGTTTGGTCCTTTTAAAATCATCCGGAAAGTTGGACCTTCCACTTACCAACTCGACATTCCAAAAAGCTGGAGGTCCATTCACCTAGTATTCAACAAAGCTATTCTATTGCTGTACCATACCCCCAAATTCCCTAACTGTTACGCACAAAGTGCTTAACAAAGTCTGAGGATTTGTCGAGGGTTCAAAGAGACTTATCTGAAGACAAATTTGAGGATGTAGTTCTGAGTAGAGTTCTTCCAACAAGAGTTGGTCTTCTTCTGAGTAGAAGTCTGATCTTAGGAGTCTAGCTTTGTAAGCGTAAACTGCGTAGAATTGTATTGAAGAAATACTACTACTGTTACAAGGGTATTTATAGGGAATAAGATCGGTGATAGGAGTTAGGTCCTATCTAGGGGAGGCTTGCCTGTTGAGGGCTAACTACTATACTAGGTAATGTAGTCTGTGAAGAAAACAGAAATGTACGTGAAGGAAATGAGTCATCAGTCCAATGGTATAACCAATGAGTAAGGAAAAATAAGTAGTCCATAAAGGGAGTAGAAATTGTAACACTAACCAGCCTTTCTCCTCGAGACCACCACCTGAAATCATTGAAGGGGTAGACAAATACAAAGTAGAAAGTATAGTTGTGTCTAGACCGACCAAACTACGAGGCACTAAACTCGACTACTTGAGACTTCAACAAGTTAGTTGTGAGGATACAACGAGAAGACTCGCTGAGTCCTTCCCCATGTATTGCTCCTGTATATATACTAAAATACATGAGGTACTGTACAGTTGTAAATAAAGTTTAAAGTCCGATGTTTAGACACATGATGAGTCTAGACATTGGTCAGGTGTTGTGTCACATGACTTGGTCATGTGACTATAAAAAGTCGAAAATGTACAGTGAAGTAAATGGTCACATGACAAGTCATGTGACTTGGAAAACTAAAAGTAAAAGTGCAAAAAGTGAAGTGTAAGTAGGTACTGGTATGTCAATTGTAACATTCTGTAGATGAGCACTTTCAGACAAGTGCACCATACTGCTGTGTAGAGGTCTGGAGTGAACATTATCAGGCAGGACCAACATGGTTACATTGCCTTGGTGTTCTGAATAGCGAGAACATTGTGGTGGTGGTGGTGGTGGTGGTTGTTCTTCACAGTCATCCAAACTGGGAAGTGGTCTTTTATGAGCTTTAAGACTCTTCATTGACACTACTTGTAGCTCAATCTCAGCATGCTTGTGCTCTTCCATTAAGGAAGCTGATCCATGAGCAGGAACAAACATGTCAACATTTGTGTTGGAAAGGCTTGCCTCCTCAGCTGCAATAAGAGCTGCTTCACGGTCATTTTCTTTTTGTACTTCACGCAGCAAACGGTCGTGATTGTCTACAACATCACTCGCAGTTTCATCGCACTCAAAGGCATCATGTAGTGTTGGATCCATGTCGGGGTCAACAGGTCTGTTATCAGAATAGTAAACAATGTCAGGATCATTGGCTGTTGCGCAATGGGCAAAGTTGTGATCACGTGCATTTTTACACCCGTTCTCTACATCCATGTTTCTCATAATAGCAATACTATTGTTGTCAAATTCATGAGCATTGAATAAAGAACACCAGCTCTCATCCTCTGATTTCAAGTTGGCTGCTGTTCTCCATGGTTTAAATAATATTAACATTGCACGATGTCATGCACCAAAGTTGATTGGTAGCATGGACAGGTGTCAATAACAAAGCGAATATTCAAAAAGACTCGCCTTTGCGCCACACAGGCACAGTGCCACGTGGAATAGTAATTAATATTGCCTGTTTTGAACTTGTGGCTGATCAGCACCACCTCTATTAGGCAATCCAGTCACGCTCACCTTTGCTTTTCCATTCGGTACTTTCCGCGTTTTGGCATTTTGGCAAATTTTTGCGTCGCCACTGGCTACACATTGGATTGCGCCCTCGCTTTTGTCGTTTCCCTTACTCCCCTTCCTTTGCCTAGCCCCACCATGGGCCCCTTCCTCTCCTTTTTATTCTCACCTGACGGTCGTTTCTGGGTCCCCATTCTAATCCACTTGTTTGTCACCTCCACCCTCCTCCTCCTAATCTTATTTGCACCCCCACCATTTCTGATGTCACCACTTCCTATCCGCTTCCGTCGCCGATCCGTTGACTACCACGTGCCACTGCTGATATCAGCAAAGCCCCGGCGGCCGGTTCAAATAGGGCAACAGGTCCATCTTCATGACGTCGATCTACCATCATATACTATCAAAACATCGGTCGCTCGTCTTGCCTGGTTGGAGTGTGGGTGGGTAATTTTTGAGCTGGAAAAGGTTCATCCCCTTGCGTCGCCCATGTTCATCGCTGTCCCATTCACTTGGGTACACTTATCTTTTGTCCATCGTCTTTGCTACAGCTACACCTACCACACGCTGCCTGGGACTCACTTGTTCCAAATTGGAACTACTCCTCTCCCTCCCTCGTTTGATCAGGTGGTCCAACACAACCAGTCCATTGGTAAGGCCATGGAACTGTCGGATTTGGACTAGGTGGTGGACTGGTGGCTCCAGTTTCTTTTTTTTTCAGCAGAACATTCATTTACAGTGTGATTATTTTTGATTTTTGAATCATTTTTATGGACACATATTTTTTTAGAATGCCTGACTGACAATAAAGGAACTGTGTTGATACTGATAGTGTTTTACCTTGCCCTTTTTTTACTGCATCTTCCCATGACATCATGATTTTCCTGCTCTCTTTTTGCTATTGGACTTTACTTTATGGCTGTACAAACCTGTGACATTACTCACAGCATTCATTGTTCTATCCCTTTCTTTTCCTTTTTTTGACAATCTTATCCTGTACTACCTACGCAGGATTCGTCAGCATACATTCCTTCCTTCATGTTCTTTCTCATTCTTTTTGCACAGCTATACTGTGCATAGCCTACTTTTCTTTTACTATATAAACCCCTGTATTTTTACCTTGTAAAAAAAAAAAAAGAACAAGAAATCCAATCCAGACTTCTTCTCTACTCTCAAGTTCACTACTCTGCTACTTGTGATCCAGTGTGGTCACAACACTTCCCACTGCTACCACTGTTAATTGCTGCCATCGTCACTTCCCACTTTTGAAGTCATTGTCATCCCTTTCGATTAGAGTCCTTCTGAGCACTACAGTTTGTGCGTCAGGAGCCTGCTATCACTGGGAACCTCGTCACCTTGTCATCCTTGTCGTTCTCAAACCTACCTTGTGCTACGATTAGCAAGGTAGTGCTCATCTATACTCGTCACCAAGCCCCTATCCTTCTATAAATTCAACTATCCCTCCTCCTCAAAACCCACACTCATACACCTCTGGGTTTTACTTTGAAGGATCTTTATACGTACCACCCCACGAACAACCAGACCACTCCACTGTTCTAGGAGGCAAAGCCCATAAACAAGTTCCGTGGAATCTGGGAGGATTGTGTGTTAGTTTGTTTTGTGTGTGGTTTTCTAACTACAGTTCTCATCATCGACAACGACACCACATTTCATGTTCGTCTGGGGATCTATTCAGCCTTGCTATACTGCCACCAAGTAGGACAGGTACCAAAGGCACATCATGCATACACAAAAGATGACTCTGATGCTGAGGATGTTGGGGAAGAAACCTACCTCTTGTATTTTGTGGTCTGCCCCAATTTTGTAGGTGATCTGTATCACTGGATGGCCCCTCAGAATCAGAATCAACTGTTGGTCTATTGTCACTTTTGGTAATGATTGATTCTGTAAATTTCCACAATGACAAGTTTGAAAATGCAGCTTCATCTGGTCTATAACAATAATCCAAAATATCACTTGTCATGAAAAACCCCCCGTCCACCAACACGAGATCAATCTCATCAAAATCATTGACAGCATCATCATCTTGCACATTGTCATTGTCAACGGAATCATGTACCACATGCTGCATGTGAGCAACATCATCAAAGTGCCACTTTATATGATTATCAAACAAGAACCATTTCAGGAGTTTAAATGTATGGCTTTTTTAATGGTCGCCCCCACCTACTAAATAACTCATAACCTGTTGGTGGGAGACTTCTTGGCGAGCCATGATGGCATTGACTGTTTTGGTGAGAAGGCTGTTGTGCACAGTATGTTCTGGAAAGTCATTAGTGGGAAATTTAGCATCATTTTGTTGTATAGCATACAAAACTGCTTTTAAACCAACATGGGTGGCCAGTGAACTTTCCAATGCTTTTGCAGCCTCACCAGAACCTATATATTTTATGTCCATATTGCAACGCAGCAAAAATGGAACAACATCATTGAAGTTATTGATGCGGTGGTGGAGCCATTTCAATAAGATTGACAAGATTTTTGGATCAAGCTCAGTAAAGTGTGAGGAATCAATTTTTCTCATTGCATTCCCACCATGTTGTGGTTATCTGATTCATTCCCTGTCACTCCTCTTGCCCTTGGACTAGAGATCACAGCCGGTATCTTGTTACTCTTATCTTTCTTCTTCTTATTTTCCATTCATACTCATGTCCTATCATACTTACAACAAAGGAGAACCATTGTAGACCCTCGAGAAGATATCCAGATGACATAGCATTGATCCAATGCTATGTCCGGGAATACTTTGGAGGGATATTAATCAGCAATGTAGGCTGTGACTCAGCACCTTATCATGGGCTTACTGATACAGCTAATTGTACATCTCTTACCAAGACTCTCTCTCACGCAATTAGTAAATACGATAGATCAGATCACTTTCTCTCTCTTTTCTTATTGGTTAGTTGTTTGATCAGACCACTTTCTTACTCTTCCCCTTTTTGGTCTGACCATTGCTGTTCATTATATAAGGAGTACATGATAAAATTGGATAATGACCAGACCAGGGATTGAACCTGGAACCTTCTGGATACATGCCAGCTGCTCTACCAATTGAGCTATATGGCCAAGGTTATACAATATTGGATCTTAAACATGACATGCAACCACAGACGTCTTACACAGTATAACTGCTGCATACTGGGCTGGCTTACAAATCAGAGGTATTATCCTATGGAGTATTGGTATGTCAGAGTATATTCTAACCGTACATACTCGATGTATTATTCCTTAGTTCAATATTAGTTTAGATTTGCGCCTATACCAATACTCTTTAGCTCTCATACCCTAATCCACTGCCTTTCATCAAGGACTTGGCCAGGCATTGATTGTTATTATATATGTTATTATATAGCTTTGTATTTGTTGCCTGACATAAAGGACCTTGTTGATCCATCCATACACATCCTACAGTGCTTATCATCTCTTGGTTCACCAGGTTTCAAATGTTTCCAGCAGGTGTCGGAGTGCTTGTGCCAATTACAAAGTACTGCAAGATTTTTCACAGTTTCACGAAAAGCAGACTCAAATTCCACATCAGTCATATGGCAACAAGCAGGGTTAGTGTGTACTGTTGGGTGCGGGATTGATGCATCACGAGGAGGACGTCAATGAGGAGGGTCCAAACAACATGTAGTCATGTCAGGTAAATGGCATAATATGACTGACTCCAACCAGCTAAATACAGATGATTTAAAAGTTGGGTCTGATGACATGCGATCATGAAGGTCTTGCGGGTGCGGATTTCCCTCTAGCCAAATCAACATATGACAGTGTAAACTGCCTCTGCCTTGAGCTTCAACTATGCCATAGTAAGCTTTATATCTCCCAAATAAACCAAATCCCTTTTTATAGTGCAAGATAATGTCAATGAAACCTTTGATCAAGGAGTCAAAGAACTGGGCAGCAACACCTGAATTATTAGCAACAAACATGCCCCGTTGAAATGTGTTCATTGCCATACACTGTTCAGCTGACATACCACCAATTACAGCTAACAAAGGATTGCAGACATCTGCGGGATTCAAAGTGAGAAACAATGCCGGAGTAGCAAATTGTTTAATGAGTGCACAGATCTTATTCTTGCGACAAAGTTTGTAGTCATAACTTCCTTGTAAGTTCTTTGCCACAAATTTCAGTCTATTCAATAGTTTTAACGCTCTTTTTTCTTTTCTATTGGAAGGTTTTGCATGTGGATGTTTTTCCCAATTAGAAATCAATTTGGTGAGTGTAGGACTTAGCTCTTTGAGATCATGAGCAATTGCCTCTTTTTCTTCATGTATTATAGAAAAAGATGTATTTTTGTTAACCTCCTGTTTTTGTAATATGTTCCAACACACAAAGGCAAAGCGGGATCTTTCACGAATGGTGATTCATCTTGACGGAGAAGATTCTTCAGTTGACGCTCAAAAAAAATCTGTTGATCTTTCCGTCGACGTGGATCATGAAAGCCACCTATGCCCCAAGGATCAAGATGAGGAAATAGAAAAGTCAGTAAAGAAGCATCTGATTATGAACTATTGTTACATAAATGAGTACACGGTTAAGAATGCCTACCTGCTGCCTTTGATTAGCCAGCTAGTAGACAAATTAGCAGGTGCCAAGATCCTAACAAAGATGGATCTCAGATGGGGGTACAACAATGTACAAATCAAAGAAGAAGATGTTTGGAAGGCCGTGTTCACATGCCACCAAGGATCCTTCGAGCCCCTTGTCATGTTCTTTGGGTTGACCAATTCACCGGCGACCTTCCAGAGCATGATGAATGAAATCTTTGCAGATATGGAAAACTGTGTTGTCATTTACATTGACAATTTGTTGATATTTACAAAGTCGGACAGTGACACGGAGTATGACAGGATTGTGCAAGAAGTCCTTTGACGCTTACAGGAATGGGACCTATTTGTCAAACATAAGAAATATAACTTTAAAGTGAAGGAAGTAGACTTCCTTGGTATGATAATAGGCCAGAATGGAATCAGGATGGATCCTGAGAAAGTTCAAGCTATATTGGATTGGCCAGAACCTACTTGAGTAAAAGGAGTTAGGGCCTTCCTTGGCTTAGGCAACTTCTACCGAAGATTTGTTGAAAATTTTGCAAAGATAATGAGACTGTTGAATGATCTCTGTCATATCCGTACCAGAGGACAGAACTCCGGAATCTCTGAAGGAGATATTTCCTCAAGTCCAAACCTCCCGAATCTTTGGTATTCTCAGGATTAGGCTCCTCATGGCCTGCTGGTCAGCATAACCCCATACCCCACCCCCACATGGTGCCCCGGACTCCCGTTCTGATACTCCTGTACCGGACTTCTGATCCGCCATATGCTTTCCTGCACATATTCTCATACTCCTCATGGACTCTGTAGTTTAGACCTTATGATACACACTTTGCACATACATTTCTCTTTCGCTAGATAATTGTCTGCATGGAACTCCGTACCTACATTACAAGTTACTCCTTATGAGCTCCTACTCCTCCAACAGTATATGAGTTGTAGCTCCTGTACTCCATTCCTGCATCTCAAATATCAACTAGATTCTCTTGCCTTTTTACAAGTTGTAACAACCTAGAGTTTGTATACTCTGGCGCACAACTAGAACTAACTAGAAAGGTAGTGAGGGGAGTGGTTACCCTTAGGATAGGACCAAGTTAGTTGTGGGTAAACAACAGGAGGACTTGCTGAGGAGTCTCCTGGATCTATTGAGGTATTTATACTACTACAGGTTGTTTGTACATGTTGTACTATACAGTTGATAAAGCAGTGGCTGATGATGTCAGAGGGTGCAGCCTGTGTGACCAGCTTTACTGCGTGAGAGACTTGTAGCTAAAATAAGAAGAAAGGCAGCACAGCACGAGAAAGAGGAGTTTGAACAAAAGGAAAGTGCCGCGTGGCACAATGTGAGAAGACTACAGTAAAAGATCAAAGCGGAGAATGAAAATAAAAGGAAAGGTCCAAAAATGTGTTATTGTAACACAAGTCCCTTTCCGGTCCTTCTCCAAAGGATCTTTACTCTGCTCCCTTTTCATCCTCTACTCTCCTCCGTCCATTCCAACAAGTTAGGGACCAAGGTCCGCAGAAGGGCCTAGGGCCTAGTGCACGAGCTAAGCCAACTCCCAATCTCATACTTCATTAACCCCCCTACTCCATCTTCATACTCCCTAACTCCAACACTCCAAAAGGTCACGGCTCTGACAATCTCACAAAAAAGGACATTGTCTGGCATTGGGGCGTCAAAGAACAAGAAGCTTTTGATGAGCTTAAACAAGCATTTACAACAGCACCCATATTAGCATTTCCTGAATTAGACAAAGAGTTCTGGTTAGAAACTGACTGTTCTGATTTTGCTACTGGGGCTGTTCTGTCAATTAAGTGTCCTGACAATCTTTGGAGGCCTTGTGCCTATTTATCACATAGTTTGCCGCCTACAGAGCACAATTACCAAATTTATGACAAAGAGATGCTAGCCATCATTAGAGCTTTAGAGCACTGGCAGCACTACTTAGAAGGTGCTAGGCACCAATTCAGAATTTGGACTGATCATAAAAACCTGAAGTGTTTTATGATGGCCCGGGGCCAAAACATATGTACTGAAGTAAAGATCAAAGACCAAGGACCCCAGAAGAATATATGGAGATGAGGGACATACCGTATTGCAAAGCGGTGTCGATGATGAGAACTGCAGTTAGAAAACCACACACAAAACAAACTAACACACAATCCTCCCAGATTCCACGGAACTTGTTTATGGGCTTTGCCTCCTAGAACAGTGGAGTGGTCTGGTTGTTCATGGGGTGGTACATATAAAGATCCTTCAAAGTAAAACCCAGAGGTGTATGAGTGTGGGTTTTGAGGAGGAGGGATAGTTGAATTTATAGAAGGATAGGGGCTTTGTGACGAGTATAGACGAGCACTACCTTGCTAATCGTAGCACAAGGTAGGTTTGAGAACGACAATATAACGAGGTTCCCAGTGATAGCAGGCTCCTGACGCACAAACTGTAGTGCTCAGAAGGACTCTAATCGAAGGGGATGACAATCACTTTCAAAAAGTGACGAGTGACGATGACAGCAGTTAACAGTGGTAGAAGTGGGAAGTGTTGTGACCACACTGGATCACAAGTAGTAGAGTAGTGAACTTGAGAGTAGAGAAGAAGTCTGGATTGGATTTCTTGTTCTTTTTACAAGGTAAAATACAGGGGTTTATATAGTAAAAGAAAAGTAGGCTATGCACAGTATAGCTGTGCAAAAGAATGAGAAAGAACATGAAGGAAGGAATGTATGCTGACAAATCCTGCATAGGTAGTACAGGATAAGATTGTCAAAAAAAGGAAAAGAAAGAGATAGAACAATAAATGCTGTGAGTAATGTCACAGGTTTGTACAGCCATAAAGTAAAGTCCAATAGCAAAAAGAGAGCAGGAAAATCATGATGTCATGGGAAGATGCAGTAAAAAAAAGGGCAAGGCAAAACACTATCAGTATCAACACAGTTCCTTTATTGTCAGTCAGGCATTCTAAAAAAATATGTGTCCATAAAAATGATTCAAAAATCAAAAATAATCGCACTGTAAATGAATGTTCTGCTGAAAAAAAAGAAACTGGAGCCACCGGTCCACCACCTAGTCCAAATCCGACAGTTCCATGGCCTTACCAATGGACTGGTTGTGTTGGACCACCTGATCAAACGAGGGAGGGAGAGGAGTAGTTCCAATTTGGAACAAGTGAGTCCCAGGCAGCGTGTGGTAGGTGTAGCTGTAGCAAAGACGATGGACAAAAGATAAGTGTACCCAAGTGAATGGGACAGCGATGAACATGGGCGACGCAAGGGGATGAACCTTCTCCAGCTCAAAAATTACCCACCCACGCTCCAACCAGGCAAGACGAGCGACCGATGTTTTGATAGTATATGATGGCAGATCGACGTCATGAAGATGGACCTGTTGCCCTATTTGGACCGGCCGCCGGGGCTTTGCTGATATCAGCAGTGGCACGTGGTAGTCAACGGATCGGCGACGGAAGCGGATAGGAAGTGGTGACATCAGAAATGGTGGGGGTGCAAATAAGATGAGGAGGAGGAGGGTGGAGGTGACAAACAAGTGGATTAGAATGGGGACCCAGAAACGACCGTCAGGTGAGAATAAAAAGGAGAGGAAGGGGCCCATGGTGGGGCTAGGCAAAGGAAGGGGAGTAAGGGAAACGACAAAAGCGAGGGCGCAATCCAATGTGTAGCCAGTGGCGACGCAAAAATTTGCCAAAATGCCGAAACGCGGAAAGTACCGAATGGAAAAGCAAAGGTGAGCGTGACTGGATTGCCTAATAGAGGTGGTGCTGATCAGCCACAAGTTCAAAAAGGGCAATATTAATTACTATTCCATGTGGCACTGTGCCTGTGTGGCGCAAAGGCGAGTCTTTTTGAATATTCGCTTCGTTATTGACACCTGTCCATGCTACCAATCAACTTTGGTGCATGACAGCGGTTGGCTCGCTGATGTATGCTGCCATTAGGACGCGACCTGATATTGCTCATGCTGTTGCGATTACTTCCCGATTTGTTGAAAATCCTGGTAGGGCCCATTGGGAAGCCGTGAAGCGAATAATCCGATACCTAAAGGGGACTTGTGAGCTCTGGTTAATGTATGGACCTGAGCAAACTGACCTTGTAGGCTATAGTTGTCAGGCAACAAATACGAAGCTATATAACAACAACCAATGCCTGGCCAAGTCCTTGATGAAAGGCGGTGGATCAGGGTATGAGAGCTGAAGAGTATTGGTATAGGCGCAAATCCAAACTAATATTGAACTAAGGAATAATACATCAAGTATGTACTCCTTATATAGTGAACAGCGAGGGTCAGACCAAAAAAGGGAAAGATAAAGAAAGTGGTCTGACCGAACAACTAACCAATAAGAAAAGAAAGGGAAAGTGGTCCAATCTATTGTATTTACTAATTGTGTGAGAGAGAGTCTTGGTAAGAGATGTACAATTAGCTGTATCAGTAAGCCCATGATAAGGTGCTGAGTCACAGCCTACATTGCTGATTAATATCCCTCCAAAGTATTCCCAGACATAGCATTGGATCAATGCTATGTCATCTGGATATCTTCTTGAGGGTCTACAACGGTTCTCCTTTGTTGTAAGTACAATAAGACGTGAGTATGAATGGAAACTCAGAAGAAGAAAGATAAGAGTAACAAGATACCGGCCGTGATCTCTAGTCCAAGGGCAAGAGGAGTGACAGGGAATGAATCAGATAACCATGACATGATGGGAATGCAATGATAAAAATTGATTCCTCACATTAGCTCCCCTTTTATAAGACTTGTGTCCTCATGAGTCCAGAAGCGGCACTGTGGAACTTGTTGGTAATCCAATCAAAAAGCATCGGAGATTTAGAAGTTGCGGTGTAGTTTTCATAGGGACAGAAATGAAGTGAAGCAGTGATGATGCGAGGGGCAGCAGGATGTGTTTTATGGAAGGTGGCAAGCAAATCGGAGACGTGTGTAAGATTGGTGTTGGGTTCCTAAGTACGCTCAGAGACTGGATAACCATGCCAGTGGACCAAGGGTAACCACTCCCGCATCATCATCTTTATAGTGTGTTCTAGTTGTGCACCAGAGTAACAAACTCTTGGTTGTTACACAGAATGTCTTGAAAGAAAATGGCATTCTTGGTAATGCTGAACAAGAGCACACAATCAACATAATTGTGTGACATTACATATCTAACGATCAAAATCAACTATTAATGTATGTAGGAGGTGTTGGTGGTATAGGCAAGAGTCATATAATACATACCTTGATGGATTTCTTTTGTTGCTGCAGTGTTGAGGACATGCTTCTGATAAGTGCCCCAACTGGATGTGCTGCTGTGTTGATTAACGGTTATACCATACATTCTCTTACTTTCCTGGCTAGTAAAAATTGGGAAAGTAGGTCGCAAGAGCTCAGCTATTAAACATCCAACACCTGCTTCTTTTGCAACTACAGTGGGGAACAAAAGAGTACTTTGATGATATGGAAAAGACTATTTGCACCAAAGGAACAAACAAACCGGCAGCTTTTTGGGTACCAGGTTGCATTAACCATTTGTGGATCACTGAGCGCAATGGTGATCCTGCTAAGCAAGTCTCTATCAACATTATTCCATTCTTGTCAACTGCATGCACAGAACTACAAAACACTCTGTCTGAATTTACATTTCCCAGTAAATATATGTTATCATATCAATTTTTGGCACTGATTCACGCAAATCTACAGAAACAAAGACTGTAGTCTGGAAAAATATTCATTTCTCCTCTTGGCAAAACAGCCTGGTCTGCGGCTCTAGAGATCTGGTATGTACTTTACCACATTGTAAAAGATTTTGACGCTTTACATATCTCACAGATTTGCCCATTCACCAAAGTGTTTGACGCTAGGAAAGAGTTTGGTCCCAAAAGAGAAATGTCACATTTTGCTATTGAAGACTTGGATAATAAGGACGTTGTACTTGTTGAAGGCACTATCTGTTGCTATTCCACCACAAAAAAGAAATCACTGTCTGAAGCCAATACCTGGTCAGCCTTTTTACACTTAGAAAGTATTTCTTTCCTACACAGGGCTATAACTCTGGACAGGAGTGCACCTCAGCTTTGTATTTGATAAATAGACTGTTATAATATGTATCTTTCATTTGAGACACCCCCTGGGGGATGTGCGTAATCCAAGTGTCATACATGATGTCCCACTTGATAAGTCCTATTCTGAGACACTTTTGCACTTATATTTGCCTGAAACGTGGCACGCTATCTACAAACATGTCTTCCCCCTCTGCCAACATCCACCCTTGCAATGAAGAAATACTGCAAGGAATAAATGATTTATTTCTACATCATTATTCACAAAACCCTGCATGTGTACTCACACTAATTAAAATGTGTCAAATAAACTAAACAATAGGTGTAAAAGTGAGTCTATCAATTGCAACATACACAAACTTTCTCACTAATTAATGATAGCGTACACAGAGGCTACTATCAATTTGTGATAGGACATCAAACTGTGCCATACTCCATGCATACCAACCAATTACTGCATTGAATGATTTGCTGTACAACATCAGACCTTTTCACATTGATACCAACACTTTCGATCCACTCGTCATGCAAACCATGGCTTCTGCTTTTGGTTGCAAAACAATTACTCCCATAGCAACTTTTTATGATCGAGATCCTGCTGTCATAAACTGCTATTTTGAGGCTTTTCAATGCAAACTTCCATGGACCAAATCAATGCACCACTTATCGACATCATGCAATCCCTTTGCCAACATTGTCTGCCCAGGGTGCAAAGTTTATGGTCCAATGATCATCCTGAAAAACATGCCGTGTAATAAAATAGGAGAGAGTACAGCATTATTCAGCACAGAGAATTTAGCATGCACACTATGGTGGTACATTGCTAGTGGCAACTCCATGAAAGATGTATGCAAAGAATAGGACTTATGTTGTCTACTACAAGACACATAAAGTATTCAAGTTACTGCCCGTCAAACAATGTATGTTACTTTACTTTCTCACTACATACTCTATAATCTCCATTAATATCCAAACCAGGCAGATGCAACTATTCAATATGTACTGTACATGAGAAATGCAGACAATTTCATATTCATTGCGCTCACATGTCTCACACAGGCTCACCCCTTTAATTTGCAACTCTGATCATGTTTCGGACCATTATTTTCTGCCTTTAGTACACCACATGACAATGTCAAATTTGAGATCTACGTAGCAGCTCCAACACCATCCTTTGCACTGACTAGATCTACAGATCAAAGTAAAACCAATGGTGATATGCCGCCTTGCCATCCTAAGGATTTCACCCAAATCCAAAACCTCACTTCATGTTATACAATGCAATACTTCCTGGTTTTTGTATTATGCACCCCACCCTTCTGCTATTGCGCTCCAGATGAACTTGCAAGGCTTTGTCAAAAGCCTTATTCCATTACAAAATTGGATGTTGAACGAAGACAAACGGCATGCAAAAGCTTTATGATATGCACCGTTTAACATCCCCTCAAACTAAATCTTAATTGGTCATAGCCAAGCACACATGCTTGCAAGCGTGAAAAACCACACAAATACAACTTACGCTATAGATCACCTCCCGCACCCCATAAAGTGGCAGAATGACCTTGCAAATGAGTTGTGTACAAGTATGGGAGAACTTTACACAATCATAGTGGTCGGATGGCTTTCACTCCTTCACTATACCACTGTAACATCCATCCTGAAATGGTTAATCGAGGTCACCCCATTGGGAAAAAACTCTCGACAACTTGGCATGCACTACCTACGTCTTTTATCAAGAAGTCAGAATCTGTTTAAGAGTTTAGACCACTGTGACAATGTCATCAATGCAACACACACCATTTCTTCTCATATATGCATGCTTTGTTCTCAGTAGGTTTTCACTCATCCCTTTCGAGGTCACAACTCTTGAAATGCTAGATGGAAGGGTAGGCAAAGTTGACTTGTCATCAATGACATCATTGTCTAGCTCTGCATTCTCTGATGATGATGTAGTCCTATTGTTGTGCAAAATTAGGCGTGATAACCACATTGCATACTTCCACGCTGAAACGGTGGTTATACTACATACTCATAAAAGGTTTTAGATACTTCTCCTTATACTATGAAACTTTCCAGTCCTGTGATACCGATATAAAATTCTACTACTATTAAGCACATGGTATATCTGCATAAAGCCGGGTCCAGGACTGCCCGGAGGGCGATTTCTTGTGTTACCAGAACGATATATTAGTCAGATATTTTCTCTCTTATATTGAAGGGTAATTGTATATAATACTTTGCCAAATCTTCATCGATTTCCTGATGAAAGACGCCCGTCAATTCCGAAACCTATCGACTTTCAGCCACTCATCCTAAAAAGGGTTTCTTCACGTGACTCAATCTTATCAAGCGCTTATAGAAACTCGTTCAAATTTCTGAGTGCCCCGTGTATCATCATCGAAGAGATGGCGGACAAAATTACTCGTATCGCTATTGTAGACGCAAATCGCTGTAAGCCGAAAAGATGTGCCCAGGAATGTAAAAAGGTAAGCAACCAGCGATTATAATATCATTGGAAACTTGAGTTAATCAAAGTCTTGCCCAACAGTCATGTCCCGTGGTCAAAATGGGTGAGCTTTTTTCACGAGATAGATACAGTCAATCCGATTAACTGATATACTGTAAAGGGAAGTTGTGTATAGAAGTGAAGTCGACAGATAAAATCGCGTATATATCAGAGTTTCTGTGTATTGGATGTGGTATTTGTGTGAAGAAGTAAGTACAAACCCATGCAGATCACATATTATCTAACCTATCTAACGCAGGTGTCCATTTGAGGCCATTGCTATCATCAATTTGCCCACAAATCTAGAGTCAGAGGTTACCCATCGCTACACTGCTAATGCATTCAAGCTTCATCGGCTACCAACTCCGAGGCCTGGTCAAGTTTTAGGACTCGTAGGGACTAATGGTATCGGGAAAAGTACCGCTTTGAAGATCCTTGCTGGAAAGCTCAAGCCAAACCTGGGACGCTACGATGTGAGTATAGTTTACTGGTTACAGATCAGCACCTTTAATAGAATGTTTGTATGTCAATCTGATCAGGATCCTCCCGACTGGCAAGAAATTCTGAAGTACTTCCGGGGCTCGGAGTTACAAAACTACTTTACAAAGGTGCTCGAAGATAACTTAAAGGCTCTCATCAAGCCTCAATACGTGGACCACATACCGAAAGCCATTAAGGGCAACTTGACGGTCTCACAAATGCTCGACTCTAAACTCGAATTGGACAATAAACAAAAGATGTGCGACGAACTAGAACTCAATAATGTACTGGATCGAGAGGTAACTCAGCTTTCTGGTGGGGAGCTTCAGAGATTTGCTATCGCGATGTCATGCATACAAAGGGCAGACGTGTGAGTAGGGTTCATTTGTGCGTCATGGATTAAACGCTTACTGCGTTACCGGAGAACAGATATATGTTCGACGAACCTTCCTCGTATCTGGACATTAGGCAAAGACTGAAAGCGGCTGAAGTCATACGGTCCTTGCTGAGTCCAGACTGCTATGTTGTCGCTGTCGAGCATGATCTGTCTGTGTTGGACTACCTCTCTGATTTTATCTGCTGTCTGTACGGAAAGCCATCTATGTATGGTGTGGTTACGATGCCGTCATCCGTTCGTGAAGGTAAGTCCCTTTGCGGTCGTCTCCCATAAAGTTTATCAAGCGTTGTAGGTATCAATATTTTCCTTGATGGATTCATCCCCACTGAGAACCTCCGGTTCCGTGAGGAATCTCTCTCATTCAAGATGGTTGAGACTGCTGAAGAAGTCATTGTCGATAAAACCCGACATTATTCATACCCTTCCATGACCAAAACATTGGGAGGCTTCAAGCTTACTGTTCAAGAGGGAAGCTTCACGGATTCTGAGATTATTGTCATGTTAGGAGAGAATGGGACTGGGAAGACGACGTTCGTTCGATTGTTGGCGGGAGATACTCCTGACGTTGAGACGGATAAACAAACTCTTTCTGTGTCGTTGAAGCCTCAGACCATATCTCCGAAATTCCCAGGCACCGTCCGCATGTTATTGTTGAAGCAGATCAAGATCGCATTCATGCACCCACAATTCCAAACCGATGTACTGAAGCCAATGAATCTAGACAATATCCTGGATCAAGAAGTGAAAACACTTTCTGGAGGAGAGCTACAACGAGTCGCCATTGTCCTGGCTTTAGGTTTGTATGCTGTTACTTTGACTCATCGGCCAGCGAACTGACTGAATGGATAGGGAAACCCGCCGTTTCAGTATACCTACTAGATGAGCCCAGCAGGTTCGGCTCTTTTTGTTTACTCTACACGAGTGTTGCTTATGTTTATATTCAGTTTCTTGGATTCCGAACAGCGTATCATTGCGAGTAAAGTGATCAAGCGGTAAGCTGAACAACCACTCAGACAACTCCCTTTTACTAATATGCTCGTACATAGATTTATCCTTCATGCTAAGAAGACAGCCTTTGTTATCGAGCATGATTTTATTATGGCAACTTACCTGGCTGATCGAGTCATAGTCTTCGAGGGGCAGCCAGCGATTGCGGCTACTGCCACACCGTGAGTGCCGCCTGATCGACTATGCTGCGGTGATTCTCACTATCCCCACCAGACCACAATCTCTTCTGTCTGGAATGAATAAATTCCTGGCATCATTAGAGATCACATTCAGGAGGGATCCTACCAATTTCAGACCGCGTGTGAATAAGCTCAACAGTGTAAAAGATCGGGAACAGAAAAGTGTGTCTTAAAACATTGCCTCCTGATTCAAATATTTAAATTATCTATTCCGCTTAGATATGGGCAACTACTTCTTCCTCGAGGACTAGATTCCAATCATATATATGTCAGCTAAGAAGGGTGGTGCACTGGAACATGGTGTAGGATAGGGGTTGTAACTTGTAGTTTAAGTGTTTGGATCACATAGGAAACTACACTTTTATTGTACTCGATTACTGTACAGGTCACTGCGAACACAGGTGCGACAGCCTTGGGTGTCAATGCAGAACGTTGACAACTTCGACTGACCTTACTTAGTTTAGACTCAGATAATGACTTTATGTAAGCAAACCGTCCCATTGTTCTCTCAGCGCTACAGCGTAGGACGGATTCACCGTCTGGAAGGCTTTCTGGATTTTGAATGGCATCATCTCATCTTTGATTCTTCCTCAGTAGGCCATCTTTAGGAGCTGCGTAGAGAACCCAATCTCCCTATTGATATTTTCCGAAGAAAGCCCGTTCGAGATTGGATATGCATCTTCTTCTCCATAAACGGGGGTGATTAGAGTCCCACACAGTAGTAAAAGCTCACTTCGGCGCTGATTCGTCTGCCAGGTGTATAGTCTTCGCTTCGAAGGTGCCTAACTTGAAAGCCCTATACCATTATCTAACGCCAGACCATGACTGGCATCGTGGTTTCTCTTCATGCCTCCTCAGTCCACTCGATGATTGCACCGTATACCCCTTTGCCTTGAAGCCCTATAAATACGCGGCCAGAAGTGCTGTTAAATAGGTAGACTACATTTCCTCATCGTCCACAAGTGAGGCCTTTTACTGAGAAAATAATATTCAAATATGCTGCGCCTCCCTGTCACATACTTTATCTTATTCACCAACGTCGGCATCAGGTTCACTCAGGAATCACAAGTCGCTGAAATCTGCCAGGGTTACGAATGGGGTATTATCATTGAAAAAGTTCACTCAGAACCCTACCCAGTTTATAATCGTGAGTATTCTTTCATCTACATGTGTGCCGTGCACTACTCATGACGGGGATCACTTAAATTCACTACGCCACCTCTTTCAACGGGGCAGAATATATATACCTACCCAACTGTGACGGTCCTGCTTCTGTGCAGTCCAGCAGTAAACCAGGCCCTCCTTCATCTATTCACGCATTTGGCCAAGTTTGTCCCATTCCCGTCGGCGTCAAGGGCGGTGGCTCATAATTTGTTTTGCAGATTCATTTGTACTGTGCCCGATTTATCTTACTTTTGTGGAATTACTCCAGTCAGTACTTGTGTAAGTATTTTATACCCGGCTCTACAGGATAGTGATTGCTCAAGGGTGAACAAATCAACCGATCTTGTATTAGTGTGGTGACAGCTCTAAGCTATAATTCGTAGGGCATAAATGGTTACTTCTTGCGTTTTGATGTTTATTCTTTGTTTAACAGATGCTAGGTGTCAATTACGGCAATATATCTCGTATATCATGATTTAGAATGACCTTGAGCTGTTTCTAGCGCTGTTCGTGCCCTTTTGACCCATCGAGGATTTTTAGTTCTGGCTGGGGGCCGACACTGCCTTGATGGATCACAGCCCCGTTGCACAGTGAGTTCCCATTCAGGGTCGGACACTGGCCATACCCAAGGCACTCCAGATAAGGTACGAAATTGTGGCATGAGTGATAGAACAGGGTACCTTTTCCACTGTTCCGTTACACTTCGGAGTCCTGATTTATGCTGCAGTCTTGTATAGAGGGATACCGCCATCTGAATGCTCGACGGAAGCTCTGATTTTGCCACTAAACATGCCTTGGATCCTGTTCCTGTTATCATGGCGCTATCATCTAGATTTGACAAGCTTTATCTACAAGCTCACCCGGCCTTTCATATCCGCCGCTGACACTGCTACCTATGGCCGACAGGGGTGCCAACGATATCAATGTCCATGGGATACTACCTTTATTCGTTCCCGATGATGCAAGTAAAATTCAAACAGGCGCCTTTGGAGGCTATAAGAGCGCGCCCTGCTCCTTTGACTTCCAGTTACCTCCCAAGCTTTGCAGACATCAACTGGTTCATCTTGTTTGCTCATCTCAAATGTTTCGTAGGATCTTAATTCTTTCAGCTGCTAGTTTTTATGGTGCCATTGATGCCCAGACTGTTTCGAATGAAGTATGCCCAGGATTTGAATGGGGAGTTGTAGTCGAGCTTATCAAAGAACCGCCGTATCCTGTGTATGACCGTAAGTCTCCTCTATATCGTGTTACACTCATAACGACTTATATCTTCTTGTATAGTTTGTTGTGCTGAGCAGCGACTGTTCAGGTCCAGCGACGGTCGATTCCAGTGACTTGCCCGATCCTCCTCAGTCTATTTATGCTTTTGGATCTTAGTGAGTTTCTCTGGTCGTGGTCTGATTCCTGCGAGTCTCGATCTGATGTTCTACGACAGTTTTAATTGCACAGTCCCTGATGTATCATATAGCTGCCCCATAGGAAGTATATCCACAAGTATATCCACATGTGTAAGTGATATCAAATTATTTCCGAGACAGAGTTAACCACAACTATAATCCTAGTGTGGTACATTAGATTAGTTCTCTATAGACTGTTTTACTGCGCGAGATCACACATACAGATAATTCTGCTCATTGAGGATTACAATCTATAGAAAAGCTTTTCTGAAACTCATTGTGAAGTCGCCCATCTATCCGCAAGCTCTCTACTTGATTGTCACGTGCCTGCCCTTTGGCTATGTGTCATGAAATTATCCGAGCCGGTCTGACTGGCGTCCACAGTGGCACGTCTGAATACTACTACCAATAGTGGCAGTCACGGTGATGACCTGCTTAAAAAATATCTAATGATTGCAGTAAGTTGCATTCGGATATCTGTCACTTTTCTCGATGTTCTATGATGGAAGATAGACACAGGTCTATTCTGAGCAGGATCCCATGATCGCTTCACACACGCAAATGGCACTGTCGTGCACAATCTTTATAACTCCATTATCCAAGCAGTATCATCAGTGTACAAATCTTAGGCTATGAGTGCTTTGGTTTTGTCGTTACCACAGTTCTGGAGAATCTTGCTCGACAAACTCTTCCGTGGGGATGGCTCTGCTCTGAGGCGCGTTATCCGCCGTCTATGCCATTCATGGACCCTTTTCATGGACCGTTTCGTTTTTTGTACCTCGCCTGAAACGAAGGCGCCACATAATGAGCCTCCCGTTATCTCATCTTTCCCATCTAGTACAGGCTCTTTTGTGCTGCCTTGGGTTCCTGGGTGGACTATTTGCCCAAGCTTGCAGCCTTCGGACAAATCAGTACACGATTGTTCGCGCGATATCAATTCGCTTACAGGGGGCGCTCCCACCTATAGTACACCGCTATCATCGAATTATCTATCCGTAAAGCCCCTATCTCCCATGCTCCATGGAAATTATACTATGTCACATGAAGCTCCAGAGGCAGCTACTTCGTCCAAAGTGGAACACTCGAATTTACACATTGGGTATGGCTCGGATAACACGAGAGAAAGCGCATACTGTAATTCGAGTCCTGCTCACGTTACATCTATGGAGCAAGCTGTCCAAAAAGAATCAGGCATTACGAATCTATCAAGGGCCCCATCATCTGTTTCTTCTATTCTTAATCTGGCCGCACCAGCTGGAATAGCGCCAGGTCAGGTTCAACTATTGCAGAAACCTATAATCGACCCTTGCACCCGATCTGCCAGCCCTGTTTCGAATATCAGTCATACGAGTAGGAACAGTACTACCTCACGCGCCTCTTACCGGAGATTTTCAGAAAATGTAGTCCCTCGGTGTGCTTCTCCTCATAAAGATTTGGTTTACATAAATGGTAGGCGACCTCCATCACTTTGGGATTTTCAGCTCATGACTTGGTTGTTCGCCTTCACTGTAGCTGCTGTACCGTCTAGCAATATCCACCCCAGTGAGTCGACAGAGACCGTGGATTTTTCTCGGGTTCACCCCATCTCGAGCTATCAGCTGAAGAGGTATGATAAGGAAGGTATCATGTGCGTACCGTATCGCAGCTGTGACTTTGATGCAACTGTTCACATTCACAATTTGAAGATCGTCGCATAAACACTATCCTATAATACCTGCGCTTACAACAAAGTATCCCGACTATGAGTGAGCCGTTCTTTATGTTTTCGTAAACTGGTCCTGATAAATCATCAGTCAAACTTTACAACCTGGCTGGGCCAAGGCATCTCATCCAGGTGGAGCTTTTTATTTCCTGCACTCCGAACAGGTGCACCTTTTCTCGCAAGTTGACCATGGAAACATTTCTTATGGTCTTTGACAGAGGATTTTTGCTGAGGTAAATATATGGAATTCAGACATACATATGGATGTCTGTGGTTTTGCCGACTATCTGCAGAATGAGCTGCGTCGCTTGATATCTCAGAACGAATCATCTCCGAGTCTAGCCTATGATGAAGTGGAACTTGTGCTTGAACCAGGATTGGCCGCCAACAGCGACAATATTTTATGTCACTATTATTTTGTGAACCCACACAACCAATGCTTGTTTTGGCTTCATGATTTTGATGCAACACCCATTATGCATAATTGTAAAGGTGTCGACTCACTTTCACATAAGAGTAATTAATTATACTCTCAGTTACTACGTCATAAACTCACAATATTTCTGCTTCCAGAACTCGCCATACATGCTGAGTACTGGTGAGTTTGATTCATTCCATGGATGGGTGAGCCTGAACGCTGTACTAGGCTCCATTGGCAGTTGTTTCCTAATTTTTGCCACTTATCACAAGCCACCTTGGATTATCTCAAAGAGATGATGCTATACGCTCGTTGTGGTTAGTTGTTGTTTTACAGACACTTGGGGGCTCTGACTTACCAGATCGCGATATAGATCATCTGACATGCCCTCAATCCGTAGAACCTTACGATGCTATCGAGCTCGAGAATCTATACCGTATAGTCTCAGAAATCAAACCTAACAGTCAGTCCTTTTTCCTAGTGCATGCGACTTGCAATAAAAACATTCTGTGCCAGATTCAAACCTCAAAGATCAAACTCATTCTATCTGGATTGTTGGTAAATATCTATTCGTGTTATATATTTAATTGAAGTTTTGATTATCGTGTTCATCAGGCAGACTGATGCATCAATTTGGTATATGCTCTCTCTTGATATTATTCATTATATCTGATACTCGCTTTAAGCACGAAATAGTTTTCTTAACTTCCATGGTCAAGCAGGTTCCCGTCTTGAATTTCAGCAATCGATTTACGGTCAATCATATAAGCGGTCGAACTTCATGTCCATTCTCTCACCCTTGTTTTTCTATACTCCGGATATACACGTGCGAGCATTGCACGGGTTGTTTGTTGACCATATCGTGAGCTCTCATACGTGGAGTAAGTTTATAGATAAACTCAACAACGAGTTACAAGATCAGAACCTACTGGTAAGAGTTCGGACGCAAATCTCACCGGACTAAATAGCTATAGCTCAAGTTCAAATGTTTATCGTAGGCCACAGTATTGCTCAATGCCAATGTGGGCTTCTTAGCTATCAATAGTGTCGATAATGGTAGCGGTCCGAATGACACATCTCGATCAGCTACACAACTTGCAAGTTATTTTTCACTTGTCGCCAGCCTTGGGAGTATCATCAGTGGTCTAGTACTTTTCCGTCATACTCGTACCAAAGCGCAAGAGAATGCCTTGAAACAAGTAAGGCTGCTTCTTCTATCTAATAAATTTGCTCATTGTTTGACGTATATAGGCAGGCTTCTTATCAAAGATGAGTCATGAAAGGTACGGCCTAGAGAAACTTGCTATAGTGTATAGTCTTCCCTTTGCGTTACTGATGTGGGGGTGAGTTGCATAATATAGCAAGGTATATCGCACTAATATAGCACCCGTTTCTAGAATGCTTTGTTTCTTTTCTGCACTCTCGATGGAGTGTTATACCTCTAAAGCGAAACTCCCCAATCTCTTTGTAGGATCATTTTCGATAGCAGTCATCGCACTCATGGCCTGGTGCATTCACGCTCTCTGGGCTGAACAGGATAAATTGAATGTTACAAAAGCACAGGCTGAGATTGGTGATATACCAGTCACTACAGCATCTGTAGTCCATGACGTACATGTCTTTCCACATGAACCCGAGAGAAGCTGGCATACACGTCTCCGAGATGTTTGTGCGGCGGCATTCAAGAGGAGGACTAAGCCACTGACAAAGTCGGAAGTGGAGGTTGAGCTACAAAGTATTGGAGGCGGCAGAAGTAGGCCTGTTATAAAGGTTCAGAGAGCTACTTCCACGCAAGGTGATTTGGATGGTGGGGAAGAGGATAGATTTCAAGTGTAAATTATTTTAATGAATTTACTATACATCAAGCCAGTCTTTGTCATATCGAGCCTGGAAGCTACTAATAATTAAGTATGTAAGATTTCACTGTGACGATCTCACGCCACCAGCGCGTTGATGGTCTTGTCGCGGTCGCGGTTCCAAGTCATATTACTAGTACTAGTACCTAACCGTGACATAGGATTCGTTTGCTCGAACTTGGTCACGTCTTTCGTGTTTTCTGGCCACATCATCAAAAGCAAAGACATAATATGTCAGATCACATTTCAACCAGAGTTAATTCCAGTCGTCTTCCTCAGTTTGTTGGGCGCACCGTACGTTTGGCGTGCAAAGTCTTGAGGGTTCGTTTATATCGAGTCGGCCGTGTGTTTTCTGAGCTACCTACTGATTAATTGCCGTAGTTTCAAGGTGATACCGCGTTAGTCGAAGCTAGCGATGGTGGCCAGATAGAAGTCCGATTACCCAAGGTGGGCAAACACTCCTTTTTGCGACCATTGTATTCGCGTCAACGTTTACTTATCATCAGGACCATCAAATGACATCGACGTATGTGGAGATCATTGGAAATGTTGTTACTGAGTCCAGTATCAAAATGATGGCGTGCATAAATATGGACAGTGACCTTGGTATGCACCCTCTTAGGGAATCCTTTCATATCCGGGACTCACAACTAGAACTAGATATGAAACTAGTCAATGATGTCGTCGAGCTAACATTTGATCCTAGGTTCAAAAAACTATTCCCCCAATAAATACGTGCACCTAAAGCCATGCACATATCTGCGAGTCACCAAAGTTCTCTTTCACTCGCTAATATATTAGTTGTACTTTAATCATGTAGTTTGAGACCCTTCAATCATGAAGTTGTTGATATTTCTCTAAAGTTATACCGAAGGACCCGCTCCAGCCCTTACCATTTTCTTGTCGTGGTTCCTCTTTCGGTTATGATTTCCCCTGCTAGCTTTATTCTTGTCCTTCCATGCACGATCCCTGGTGTTTATGTCAGCCCCTCCGCCACTGCTTCCACCCGTTCCTCTTCCACGCCCGCGGCTACCTCCCCTTCCTGGTCTACCACCTCGCGCCGCTGAAGCAACATTACCACCTCTACTATAATCTGCAATTGGCATTGCCCTGTTACCAGCAAACTCATGCTTCTGCAGGATCGCATCTTTTTTGGGCTAGAAAATACGTACAAGAGTAAAGACAAATACCACGATACTGGTAACTTAGAAAACTTACATTTCTTTCGAGCATGATTCTCCATCCCTCGATTTGTTCATCTGTCCAACCTACAACCAAGCCCTAAGCTTTACTTGTTACAGCGAAGGATCAGGTCAAACACCTACCTGTTTGACTTTTGAGTTCCGCGCGGGCTTGGCTCCTTCGAGTGACCCCATCTCTTTCAAAGAGCTTCTGGTTACGAATATAAGCCAGCTCCAGGATTATTTCAGGTCCAGGATGAGCCGGAGTAGCCGAGCTATCACTCCCTTCTATATCATCTCCGCTATCCTCCCCATCACCGGCAATTTTTACCTTTTCAGTGAAATCATCGTCAAGGTCATCATCTGCAGCACGTTTTTTCTCGCCATACTGATCTTCTACATCCTCATCATCGTCAGACAGCATTTCAGAAAACCTCAGAATATCTGCTTTCATTTTCTCCATAAATGCTTTGTCCTGCCCAATGGTGCTTTCGCCCAAACTGTTTTTTAATGTGATTTGAGAACGACATATAATAATATCAAGATCAGAATATACCTTTTCTTCCCTTTATGCACTTGGGTAAGATCCATTTCCTGGTCGTCGAAAATATTTTTTCTATCCTTCGTGAAAACCCATTCCTCCATAGGTCTTCCGTCGTTGATTATGTTTGTCTGGTCTGCTTGTATCTGCTGTAGATCATCTTCATGAGGCGCAGTACCCTCCAGTAATGCCTCTATAACCTTTTCTGCGCTTGCATGAAAGGAAAAATCCGTATGAGTAAGGAGTGCCCTTATGTATTCCGGAGAGTGGTCGGGGAAGATATCAAGCACTTGCGTGATTTTGAGATCAAGACTGGGATCCTGAGGAGAAACATCTACAGGAGGAATCTCTCTAGCCTTGCCTTTGCTACCTCCTTGGCGCACGCGTCCGTTCCTATTCCCCAGGTTATCAACACCCGTAGCAATCCCGGACGATCTAATGAGTAGTTTCAAAGCACCGGGATCCTTGGCCCTTTCCGATCCTGATGACCCGATATCAAAGGAACGGAGAGTTGATTCTAATAGATCAACACGGGCATCATCGTGTGTAGCTGCCTGTAAGGCAGACGAAAGGGTCCGAGCTAGATCATAGGAGTGCTGATAATCTGCCACGATTGAGCGATTGACAAACGGGGTAACGGTGGCATTACTCCCATCGAAGGACGACACAGGAGACGGGGAGGGAGTATCCAGCAGCGAAAAGAGGATGCCAAATATACTCTCCGACTCTGCGGCAAGCACAACGCCGGAAGCATTGGACAAGCTCTTTAGCATGGAAGTGATGAGCATATGAAAGCAGTCCATCAGATCAACTTTTGTTTCTAGCCAGATACGCTCCCAGTCGTCTAACTCTCGATCTTCACTCGCAAATCGAGTACCTCCATAGGAATTGGCGAGCGCAGTAAGTCCTTCGTCATAGGAACGAGCCAAGGCAAGAAAGAAGGGCTTGTTATGCACAAATGAGCTTAGAAGCTGTGGTGGACAGGTGTGAAGGAGGGACGACAAGCAACGAGCAGTTTTACGAAGACCATAAAGCCCTGATGAATGGGATGGGCCAAGAAATGACGTAAAAGCGGGAACTACGTCTGACTGAAAGGCTGAAGGCAGAAGCGTGGATGTTGCAAGAGCGGTAGTAAACAGAGCACGGACCCGAGAATGATGTGCTGGTGCGTAAACAATAGCAAGATCTATGAGTGTTTGGATATCGAGACTCGGTGGTGTCAATACCAGCTTTTCTGCCAGCACAAATACGCGTTGTCTAATGATAATATCAGCATTAGAACTCCGTTTCCCCCAAATCAACGATTCTAGGTATTGCTGGGCTGCATCTCTTGCATAGGATGAGATAAAAGACCGACTTGCGGGGGTGTCTCGCTTCTCTGGTGGTAGTGCAATAGTCTCTGACAAGGAATTCGACACAATCTGGTTGAAGGTTGCCAGCTGAGAAGGAGAAAGCGATTTCCTGGATTGTGTTGAGGGATAGGGTGGAAGAGATGCGAGGATGGTCATCGATGGGATTAATTGAGTGCTGAGAAATGCGGAATTTTATGGAGTATACAAAACCCGCAGCGACGGGGGACAAATGATTCGAGTCATATTATGATCGGACCCGATGCTGGCAATCCAACCCTTTATTTGGCAACAACGAAATAAACAGGGCCGTCCAGACAGTTCTCATAACTATCCTATAGCTAGTAGTAGCATGGACTATCCAATTAGTCCCAACACCTCTAAACTCAAAAAATAGCAGACAGGAAATGAAACAAATAGCCGTGTAACATTTGTACTAGGGACCAGAAAGTCATTGATTGGACAACACCCTCAAGTTTACCATGATCGTAATGAGTCAAAGCTTACTAACCATCAGACTGACGGTGTACAAGAAAAAGTAATGGGTTGGTGGGTCTGCGGTTGTCTGATATTTATACTTTGAGTCTTACAAGAAAAGTATCAATCAAATAAGAGGGTGTAGTCAAAACAGGATGTCCGTCTCACTACCACACACCCTACCAGAACTTTCCAAACACACTTGCTCGTCCGGAAGTGCCTCCAAGTATCATTCCCACCCCTTCTTGTATTGCGACACTGACCGGTCTCATAGGAGCTGAATCATATACGTGCGGACAGGGCTGTGAGAGGGGAGATGGTGCGAGATTTGGATTCTCTAGTTCGCGCTCATATCTAGACGCTTGACGAGGTGATTTGCTTAGTATGTCGTACTGAGGTGAGTCGAAAGTTCGCCGTGCGCTCCTCAGTCTAACCAAGACTTGTTCATAAAATGCGATCTCGCCGTCTAGATGTTCCCTGGTGACGGTGTTGAAATCTTCCAGTTTCTGCGCGTGATATGTTTCCATTTCGGCCATGGTCGTGTTCAATACTGTCTCGCATCGTCCTGCAACGTCTTCGTTTGCCTGGTGTTATGATCAACATTCAGTCATACAGCTGGATATAACCGTGAATTCGTACACAGTCTTCTTTGATAGCGCCATGGTAACGCGAAAGAGTAGATCTATGAGTTTCAATGACACCCTTTGTCAAACTTTGATCAATGATGGCGACGTGGATAAGAAGATAAAAGTCCTACTTCATACATAGCGAACGGATGAGCCACACTCTTCAAGGACTCGTGAGTAGCCAATTGCGTCCTCCTCGCCTGTTTGGGATGGTTTCATTGGCATATCGGAAAGCTGCTGGATTGACGTACATGATCATCATATAGGTCTGCGACGCTCTGCAATGTTTCTGATGTTTTATCCATAGCTTTCATCAAGCTGAGACAATCTGCAAACATAATGAACATGTACACTTCTCAAACACCCATCGGATGCTTACCTTTACAATCTTCACGCCAACACCAAGCACCTTGGCTGTTCAGGGGGCCCCTGACCTTAGCGTCACTTTCATCGCCTTCCTCTTCTTCACTTATACCATTCATCGGAGCCGACGCCAGAGGTTTCGACGTTATCAAGGATAATAATGAGTATGACAATAATCGCTCAGCCTTGGACATCTCTAAGTCAAAAGGTGTCAGTTTTGTAAACGTGGGCCTGTGAACGAGGAAATAAACCAACCTAGCCTTGCTTCTCTAACACGGCCGAATATGTTTCTTAGGCCTTGGACACCTTTACCGACGGATCGTAGGTGACCATCGAATCGGTTTACGGTTTCTGCTGCATCTTCTGCATCGACATTAAATGCTGGATGGAAAACACGGGCGAAAAAGGAAGGTCCTGCCGCTGGCAATGCGAGATGCTGAGGTACCAAACGCTTCCACTCCTTTATTTGAATTAGTTCACTTTTCTTCAAGTTCAAGTTGCACTAAAAATACTACATACCGAATCGCTTTCACACCCCAGGAAAGACGTCATAACTTCCGCATACCTTGCAATCGGGTGCCGCACGATGCGCCCAATATACCTCTCAAGGTCTCCTCTCCGAGCTTCAACAAAATCCGTACTGAACCTCCCTGCGTATTGCTTCTCAGGTAGCGGTGGTAATGCTATGCCTGGTAGCCGCTTCGTGAGCGCAGTGTGTAACACGACAAAATGAGAGAAGCGACGATGGACTGTGATGCGAGTAGGAGAGGCAGGAGGGGCATAGCCATACTCTGCCAGGTCTTCTTCCTCTGGAATAGAGGGGTAGAACAGCGACGTTACGTTATAGATAGTGTAGGCACCAGACAAAACAGATGTACGCTTCGATGGAGAGTGTACCAAGACTCGAAATGGGGGGACTTTTGTTTGCCAAGCGGGGCCTGCATCAACGAAGTGTCGATCGGCCTCGCCCGTTGCAAGGCTGCTTAATCTGTTGTTATCGTCATCGTCTGCAATGCTGGACTGGCTGGGCAGTCTTTGATGAGAGCCTTCAGCTTCAAGGGCTTCGGCTTCTGCAGCACTACCATTCAGGACCCATTCTTCTGCACCGCTTGTAACAAACGTCGAGAAACGATTCAAACTCTTGCCCCCCAAAAGACTTTGACGGAAGCTAGGCAATGCATTTCGCCACTCTCCTGTATTTTGAGGGACAATTGGTAATGACTGAGACTCTCCCTTTGGAGATCCACGAGGTGTTAGCGAACTACTTGAGGCCTCCTTCTTTCTATGAAAGGATGGTATATCCAAAGTTGGAGCCGCAGAGAAATCGGAAGTAAACTTCAGTGAACATGTCAATATATAAATGCGAATGTAATGGATGGATTTTTACCGTGTAATATGAACGAGGCAATAGGCCTATCTCTCCGCCCTCGTTTCTCACTAAACTCCACCCGTCGCCAACTTCTTCCTTCAGAACATCCAATTCATCACCGGCGTCTACGTTGAGCTCCCTGAATTCTACTTTCCCTTCAAAATGATACAGCGCACGCGCAGGACAACCCTTCTGGTTAGATATATCAGGATCGTCGTCTGGGTCGTCATCTGACAAGGATCCTCGTTCAAGGTGCTCAGTCCAAGCAGTTGAAGAATTGATACCGGCATCAAACTGGGACTCTATGCGAAGAGATACATTGGTGTCTTGAGGAGATGAAGCCGAAGAGGAAACGGGAATGGTTTTGGTGGGACGAGGTAATGTAGCCATGGTTCAAGGATATGTGAAACGTGAAGATGTGAGTCCTGTTTAGAATGCCCGTGGGTCACTGCATCGGAGGAACAATCCTAGACTGAGTCTCAGGATTTATAGTGCAACGTCAAGCTACTCAGGAGTGCCGATGGCGCTGGCTGCTAGAGGGAAAAGTCCAAGAATGGATGGCTTCTTGAGACTCCACTTAGGAGTTTGTTTTACCGTGTCATATGCATGATACGATGGTACTTGTCAGTGCTTTAACACTCCTGTGGTGACACCCTTCACATACGCTCTTTGAGGGAATAATAGTCTATGTCACATGCGTTGTCATTCATGTTGGTAATTTATTACTAGCATTACATAAAAAACGTAAAACAAACTCCTTTTGACCATGCAAAGTTCTTCTACAATAATTGCGCCTACTTCAACTCAGGGGTGTCTCCAAACAGAGCCTTTGCAGAGGCAGGAGGATAGCGCTCTCCATGGGCCCAATCTGCTTTCTCAGCAATAGCACGTACTTTCTGGATATCTTCAGGACTAAGCTTAACATAGGCAGCGTTGAGGTTGTCTTCCAAATACTACATATATGATAGCGTCAAAGTTGATAAGTATAATATAAAAATGCACTTTACCTTGATTTTCTTGGTACCTGGAATGGGAATAACGTCGTCGCCTTGGGCGAGAAGCCAGGCAAGGGAAACCTGACCGGCAGTAGCATTATAAGCAGCACCGACTTCCTTCAGACTGTCGGCGAGTTTGAGAATATTAGGGAAGTTCTCCTTCGAATAACTGTGAATTTGAGATACCCGATCACAAGTCAGCGGTCAACATGCCTGGAGACGAGTAACACGCATACCGTGGAATACGTCTTCGGAAGTCATCTTTCTCAAAGTCATCTGGAGACCTCTATTGAAACATATATAACGTCAGACTTTTTCTTGTCATATCCAATTGGGAAATGTCACTCACGTATTGACCGGTGACTAAACCACGGCCCAAAGGTGAATATGCTATGATCTTAATGCCAAGTTCGCGAGCGGTCTTGAGCACGGCAATTTTTTCGTCTTCGATATCAAGCGTGAAAGGCGAATATTCGACTTGCACCGCAGCAATTGGATGCACCGCATGGGCACGACGAAGAGTGGAAGACGAGCATTCGGAGAGACCAAGATACTTTACCTGGCCAGCTCTGTAAACAATAAAACATCAGATAATTCTGGATCAAACAAAAAGGACTATTTTCTCACTTTACCAGTTCAGCCATAGCGCCGACAGTTAGCTACATAATTTCTTGAGATTTATCATAAGCTAAGAAAGTCATGGTATTACCTCGATGGGAACGTCAGGGTCAGGCCTATCAAAAGAGGTCATCAATGACGCATAACGAGGTTGATCAGACATGAAAGGTACCTATGGAGGTAGTACAGTTCTACAAAGTCCACACCCAGTCGCGAGATAGACTTTTCAAACTGGATTTTTACCTGATCGGGCTCTCCATTGACACCAGCAGGTCTTCCTGAAGTATGATCAATACCGAACTTAGTGGCCAGGAATATTTCGTTCCGTTTTCCCGTCCGCTTGAACCTGAAAGCGATAGGTAAGAAACACGAATAAAGGATTTGATTGTATCGAGTTGACAAACCACTTTCCAAGGAGCACTTCGCTATCTCCATATATATTTGCAGTGTCCCAGAAGGTGCAACCTTTCGCATAAGCTGCATCCAGAACCTATTCACGTGCCGTTAGAACAGAACAATACGAGAGCGACAAACTGTTAACATACCTTGAAGCGCTCTTCGTCAGGTTCGACGGTACCATAAAAGACAGATATACCCATTGCACCAAAGCCAATGGCCGAGACATCGCTATCGCCAATTTTGCGTGTGGGATAAGACATTAGTACTTCTGTGGGGGAGGCGTTGAAGATAGAGGAAAGAATAACGAATAGAAGGTCACTCGCCGGTCTGTTTCCTTTATATTTTGTGTGGAACCCACTGCTCCCCGATAATCATTACGAGAGGGGCCTATTGAAGACTTGCTGAATAAGGATGTACGATTAGTGATATCGAGCCACTGGGCAGACGTTTTGGAAGGCGCGGGAAAAGCCGCACAAGTACTGTGGCTGGATGGTTATTCCTAAGCAGACGGTCCGTAGGGGGAGGATCAGGATTGATGGAGGATAACGATGACTCACTTCGAGCTCGTGGTCGTCCGGGTATAGTCTTGCTCCTAACCCGGAGGTTATAAGGCAGGGATGTTGAGGGGTTAGTTGTCATCCGTTTGGTGTTTGAACTGGAGCCATGCGGCTGTTATGGTGATCTGGTTGGTGCTAGGTAATAACCACCCCTTGTTCTGGATACATGATTTCCTCACCGTGTTCTTGTTCTTGTTTAATCGCGCCATTTGTGTTGGAAACGTTCATCACGGTCTGGGATGAAATGCTATAAAGTTCGTTCTGCTATGTTGTCTTCATTTCAATCAATCAGTTTCCTCACCCCTACAAGGTCCGTTCAACGCCCTCCCTTTGTGTGTGTGAACTCTAACACAGGCTTGTAGCTTGCTACAGAATCAAGCACTTATTTTCACCAAGACCGTCACTCATTTCACCACTTGAAAGTAAGTTGTTTCTCTTCCTGTCACTTAATCAGTGTTGACGCTATTGTCCGCTCAGAGCAACATGAGCGGTATCCAGTCCACTGTATAGAAGGTGCTTGAAAAGGCCATGAAAGTACAAAGTTCAAGGTGTTTGAACCCACTCCAGTGAATGGTGGTGGAAGCCGGGCTTTTCAGAACGAAGACCTTCGTGTTGACCATGTTGAGGTTGGCACTGGCAATCGTGTGGTACAAATACAAGCCCAGACGCAAAACTCTACACTGAAAAGATACATGCAGAAGAATGGTACTCATGTCAAAATTGCTGTGGTTAAAGTTAATGAGGATCCAGGTGCTGGTGGTAAAGACGACACTGATGGGTTCGGGTTCTTCGCGGACGTTGTGAAACAAACCAACTAGGGATGGGGATTTGCTTTTGGTCTTTCTCATTGATGGCAGCATCAGTAAAATGCGCGACTCCTTGGGCAGCTTATTTTTGTTTCCAAGCAGTGTAAGATAGGAAAGTTGAATATAATACGATAAAGGAAATTTAAGATGACGAGAAAGTCATAAGTGAGTTGGACATTTAACAAGACTAACTTACTAGGGCCCGTTCGGCAGCCATTCAAAACGAGAGCCGTTTGCAAACGCGCTTGTTTTGAGGCAAACAAAATTTCTCACGCTATGTCACGTCATGTTACACGAATCTCAAATCAAGTAAGCTTAGGTCTCATCATAACCGATGCTATCACATGACGTGACTTGGCCCGTGACAACCGGCGCGACGAGGCAGATCAGTTTGATTTTTTGTCATCTTTGCCACAAAAATCTACCTCGTCTTTATAAGGCACCAATTTTTTTTTTGAGTTCTGCTCACAGAAATCTATCTAATTATCGAGTCCAGCCTTTCCTGCAAAAAACAAACCTAAGTAGTTCATATTGAGCGAGAAGACAGCCTTTTCTAGTTTGCCACCAAGTGTAACACTTTTCGTCATACAATCACATGATGGCATCAAAGGCCTATCTTATCTTATCAGTACTCAGTGGTGTGACAAGCTCTTTTCAAAACAAACTGTGTCGCCGAACACGTCAGCTCGTTCCGAAACGGGCCCATTTCAAAAGGGCACCCTTTTGAAACGAAACAAGACTTTTTTGGCGGGCAACATTTTGAAACGGTGCCCTTTAGGAACGAGCTGACGTGTTCGGCAACTCAGCTTGTTTCGAAAAAACTTTGTCACACCAGTCTGAAAATTGCGTTCCCAACTTTTACACTCAAACTACAGTAGCTCACACTGCTCTATCACTCTCAAACCCACCTCAAAAGCTCACACTCAAGATTTCATCTATGAAAGACAGGCTCCTTGCCAACAAAGAGAACCAACCTCCTAGTCAACAATCTCAGAGTCCAGCCCCAAAAGAGCCCCAAAACGCGAAATGGACATCAGAGGATGATGCCACATTAGTGGATAAATTGAAGGAGGCACAAACGGAAGGTAATCAACCTGACAATAACTTCAAACAACCAGCTTTTGTTGCTGCAGCTGTTGTGCTAGTGCAGAGCCATAAAACCAGTGGTGGTGCACCAAAGACATCTACAAATTGTAGCCGACGTTGGGGAACAGTAAGTCAACCATTGTACAACATATATTGTACTGATTTTTATCATCACAGTTAAAGGCTATGTGCCTTGTTGTTCAGCAGCTCCAAGAGCTGTCTGGTTTTGGATGGGATGATACCAGAAAGAAAGTAACTGCTGAAGAAGATGTGTGGGATAACTATATTGCAGTAAGTGTAGAGTCAATAATTTAGTATGAGATTTACTCAATTAGATCTGTCTCAATCTCATCCAGAAGCAAAGCCATGGCGTAAAAACCCTTTTCCGCTCTACAACAATATAATCGGACTCATTGATGGACGCTATGCCACTGGTGAGGGTGCTTTTCATATCCCAGAGACTGATGAGCCTTCTTTGCCTTTGCCTCATCCTTATGAGGAGCAAGTGGATCAAGATGATGTGGGCACAGTGGATGGTCATCCAGAGAGTGATTTAGACTTGGATGGGGAAGAAAAGTCTCAGGTATGTGATATGGCTTGATGTTGACTTTACCTCACTATACATTCTTCTAGGATTCTATTGAAGTGTCTCAGAGCTCAAAACACAAATGTGCAGCTTCTGGATCACCCACTCCTGCATCTGCATCAAAGCACCTTTGTACCAAGGTGACAGGACCTTCTGCCATCCTTGGAATTGCAGATGCACTTAGTGCTGTGGCTTTATCACTCAGTCGTCCTGACCCCAGTATTTCCCAGCTTATTGGTGATGTCCCCAGCACACCTAAGAGGAGAATTGCTGTAATTAAGGCTGTTTGTGTTGATGATGCATTGGCCACTGCTGAGCGCACACAAGCAATTGCACTATTCACCAAGAATATTGCTATTGCTGATGCATATTCTGCTATCTCTGATGATGTCCTTTGATCCAACTACATCCGCCTTGAGATTGATAGCATGTAGTTAAAATAGCTTTACTATTACTAGTTTCTAGTTTGAGTATATGTGATATACTGTTCCCACATTGCCTTTGCAATTATATCACGTTTAAGTACTGCCCTCTCCTTTTCCTGAGGTGTGATGACATGACTATGATCCCTTTGATCCTGCCGCATAGCTTGACTATTCTGTCCACCACCTATGCTGTCCCCTTCTTCATTGTTACTGTCATCAGGATCATGAACTCGTGTGAAGTTGTGAAGAATGCAAAGTGCAGGAACAAGCTTTGCTTGTACCTCCAAAGCATACTCTGGAGCTGCAACCATTAGTTGAAAGGTCTCTTGACCACCCCAAAGATGCACTCAATAACATTACGAGCTTGAGCATGACGTAAATTGAAAAGCTCTTTGAAGTCTTTGGGCCTGAAAGATAACAAATATGATATGAGCTGAGATATCAAAGTGAAAGAAATAAAAAACCTTTGTGAAGCTCTACCCCATTCCTTCAAATGATATTGTACTCCACGGTAGGGGACCAAAAGAGAATCACATGAGGGAAAGCCTACATCCGCAAGATAATATAGACCTGGAGGAATTACAAAGCCATTGCTCCGAGCATTGTTGTACACACAACTATCAGCAGCACTGCCCTCCCAGCCAGACAGGACATGTGAAAAGTGCATGTCAAAGGTGCAAGCAGCAAGGATATTTTGAGAGAGTCGACCCTTCCAATTACGATAGCGTCCAGTAAAAGCATCATCAGGAACAAAGATATTGATATGGCTACCGTCTATGGCACCACAACACTGTTTAAAGAAGGGATAGAACTTGGGCTCATCTCGGATTTCAGGAGGGACCTCCTCATTAGGCGGGAGATTGATGTATTTCCGGTAAAAGGCAGGAGAAACCACCATATTGAGCATACAGTGAAAGATCCTATAAGTAACAAGGTTTGATACTCAGTGAATGATATTGAAGAATAAACACATGCATACTTTGAAATTGTATCAGCATGCTGAAACCTCTCCTGCATATCCCTATTTGTTCCACCAGTGCGACACATTCAGAGAAAGATAGCAAGCTGCTCCTGTGTTGAGATATACTTGGAGTAACAAAAACCTGCATGATCCTTGAGCTCTTGTAGGAGCCTGTGGAAAACTGGCTTGGAAAGCCCCATTATATTATGGAATTAACAAGGATGTCCACATAATAGTTCCCTAACCCAAGCATGACCAGTTAAAATTGAATTATGCTGAGGTGATTTAATAAGAGATGATACTGAAGCCAGTGATACAGCAGCAGCAGCTGTGGCTGAAGCCAGGGAAGCAGCCTTCCTTCGTTGAGCATGAGATGACTTAAGGAGAGCCAAAGCAGCTGCTTTCTTTTGAGAGGAGGATGTGGTCATGATAGAGGCTCAGGGGGGAGGAAAACCACTATCTACTGATAATCTACAATACCAAAATGCACGTGACATGGTGTGACATAGTGTGAGATATTTTGTTTGCCTCTCAGCTCATTCAAAACAAGCACATTTTCAAACGGCTCTCATTTTGAAACGGTGGCTGCTGAACGGGCCCCAAAGCTGCACATAAAGGCAAGATCATCATTGACAAGTGGTACAAACAATAAAAGCACCAAAAAGCGAGAATAAGAGCAGAGAAAGAAAAATAATCAAAATATTATATCAAAGGCCTGATGATCTATGAATTTATTGACATAAAATGAACTGAAGCTATCAAGGGAATTATGACTGGTAACATCCGAGTCAATAATTTTTTCCCAAAATATTGGAAGTAGATAGGCAGCCCAAAGAACACAATCTAAGTGAATGATTTCTACTAATGGAGAGTTATCTTCATTGAAGTCCGGTTGAACTTTGTACATGCCTGTGAGATCATCAGGCATATTGTCAACCTTTTAAAACCATTGCACAAGTGCACAAGGATAGTAAACACCCTCAAACGAGAAAGAAAAAAAAGCCAGGATCCGGACAACGTCCAGTCCTTGCATGTCTTGAAGACTAGGGTCTCGCTCGACAAAGACACAGTCATGTCAAGGAGCACCCCCACGCCAAGATGGTACTGCTCTGAGGATCTTGCCCCTCATGCAATTGATGCCACTGGGGTCACAAGGTGCATAGTAGTATGCAGTAGCGGAGTGGAAGACTGAGACTTGGCCATCAAAGTAGGGACAAAGCGAAAAGGGAATATCATGTGAGGATGAAGCATTCACATCGTCGAGATGGATCTGGTCAAACAGAAATTGCTGTATTAAATTGGGGAGGTCAGGTTGGTTGATTTGATGACCTAGTTGAGCAGTGTGCCGTGCATATCCTGGTTCTGTTAAATTCACGAGTGAAATGTAAGCTGGTAAGCTGGATGTGGGGATGTGGTACTCACATTGTTGTCTTCCTAGTTCTACATGGCTAGTAGTTGTGTGTCCTGGTACAGCATCGTCCTCATTGTGGTTGTTATTGACAGCATTTGAGTCAGTGTCGGCATTGGTCATGAGCTGATGATGGCCAGGAACATCTGGTAAGAAAGAGTAAATTATTGAAAATGTCAGTAAAACCATGGTAATGATAGAAAAATATGATAAAAACCTAGCAAGCCAGCCTGGATATATGTATCAGGGAGAACCGTACCAGATACTATCCCTCAGCTGGTGAAGGAAATCCGGGATGCTGCAAGTTTATCTAGCCTCTGGTTAATAAGTAGCATTTGGCCAAGGGCTTTGTTCTTGCTCGAGCAACGCCAGGGCTTCTTGATAGCCTGAATGTGCTTTGATTCAGTAATTGATGAACAAAGTCCATTTGGAGCACCAAATGTTTGAATGAGGCAGTAGTAGTGCGTCATTGAGTGCTGACGAGGTAGAGAAAACCCGGTTGGCCTGACACCAAGATTTTGAAATATTGTTCGGTATTGATGAAATTTGCTGAGGGTGTCTTGTATCTTTGCTAGTGTATCTTTGTCATGGACATCACGTCGGACTAGATAGTAGAATTCCAGGAATGCACGAAATGTGCGTACTATGTCAGGGGGGGACATGTCTTTCAATGGCTGGAAGGTAAACCTAGTATTATGTCAGTGGATATGTAATTACAACTGTAAAGTAGTTTTGCACCTTCATTAGTGCTTTTGAGTTGTCTGCAGTCCACTGTTTGAATCCACGGCCTTGAGGGAAGCGGCGCAAACCTGAAAAATGAGGTGCCGAAGCAATTCTAACCAGTGTTCATTAGCTAGTCTATATATAAAAATAACCACAAAGGCAACATACCTTTGGTCAATATTGTCTAGTATTTTGTTTGCACGAGTTGAGCTATAAGTTTATGTGATATATTCTTCGACCCAGGTGACTAGATGATCCTTGAAGGTACCCTTGATGAGCTGATGAAGTAAGTCAGGAGCCAAGAGCTCATGAATATCAGCGCGTGGAAAGTCATTGGTAAAAGGCTTAGAGGAACCGGACAAATTATATTATAGATCAGATAATACATTGAAAACATGAGAGAGAACTTACTACCAGGTCCCCTACAATGCCATACTCATCCCACAATACACCTAAATCCAAACAATTGACAAGCACTTCTGTATGCTCTTCTGAACGTCTTTTGCCTTCTCCATCAAGGTTGGTTGGTAGCGCTGTACAGCTGATTGAAAAATGTTTGAGCATTAATTACTATATGAGGATTAAACTGGACTTACCGTGGACACCATCCCTGGACAATACAAGCCAGCAATGCTTGTTCTGGGTAATCAGCTATATATGGTCCAAGCCCGGAGGTAGCTCGTCGGGGGTGTTGGTCGGGGCATCGTGCTGACAAAACCGGATAAACCCGGTCTCTGCTGAAGCAGCCATTGTTCTCCATGGAGTATAGCCACCACTCCATGGAGTAACCATTGTTCTCCTAGGAGTTATTATACTGTAGCGAGTAGCACCTCCGACTATAAGTAGTAGGGGGTTTAGTATAGGAATACCTCAGTCGTTTCTATAGCCTCTCGGGCAGCGGCTGAGTTTCACTTAGTTTTATTACGTGCTACCTTGGGATTGGTCATTCCTGGCCAAATATCCTGAAGGATAAAAGCTAATGATGTATGGAAAAGTTGGCGGCAGAACTTGCAAAACTTACTTTTTGGGATGGCCAAAAATCCTACTAATACAACACCATTTTTGTGGGCACAACAAATATTGTTGTGAATGTTTCGAATTAAAAGATAGAGTGGATAATATTTGTTCTGTCCAGTTGCAACTGAGACAGTGAGTGGTCTTGTCACTCCCAAGAATTACAGGGACAAACATGGAACCGTGAGTTTGTGGATCCTCTGCTATTTTGCCGGCCTATTTCCAGGCCCAGCTGCCAGACATGAAGTTCTGCCATTTTTGTTTTCCATTGTGATCAAACTCCCTCAATGGTGCGTAGTCGACTTCATTCTTGAATTCTGGGTTTTTGAGGATATTATGCACCAGTGCACGGGGTGAACAGAACCACACATCGAAAGATTGAGACATCCATGAAGGGGAATCAATTTGAGGCATTTGGCCACTGTAAGACAACAAAAACAACTTACAGGGAATGCCGCCAATAGGTGTGGAGTCTATTGTATTGTGTAGATTAGTATGGTCAGTAAAAGGTGTGGTGTCCTCGCTGAATAGTTTGTTTTTCACAAACAATGCCTTCCAGAGGTCTAATAATGTGTCTATATGGTCCGCTGACATCTCCTCCTTTCTATACAGAAACTCTGCAGTCTCAAATGAAACCTGATCCTGGTATGGTGTCCAATCATTAAGTGGAGGCTGTGGGGCAGGCGACACTGGTGCATTTGCTGGCAAGGTGTTGCCAAGTTTGTTACATGGCTTGCCTGTGGAGTGAATGTAACTAAGAGTCACAGAAGCACAATTTTGGGACGCTGTTGATGATGAGAACTGCAGTTAGAAAACCACACACAAAACAAACTAACACACAATCCTCCCAGATTCCACGAAACTTGTTTATGGGCTTTGCCTCCTAGAACAGTGGAGTGGTCTGGTTGTTCGTGGGGTGGTACATATAAAGATCCTTCAAAGTAAAACCCAGAGGTGTATGAGTGTGGGTTTTGAGGAGGAGGGATAGTTGAATTTATAGAAGGATAGGGGCTTTGTGACGAGTATAGACGAGCACTACCTTGCTAATCGTAGCACAAGGTAGGTTTGAGAACGACAATATGACGAGGTTCCCAGTGATAGCAGGCTCCTGACGCACAAACTGTAGTGCTCAGAAGGACTCTAATCGAAGGGGATGACAATCACTTTCAAAAAGTGACGAGTGACGATGACAGCAGTTAACAGTGGTAGAAGTGGGAAGTGTTGTGACCACACTGGATCACAAGTAGTAGAGTAGTGAACTTGAGGGTAGAGAAGAAGTCTGGATTGGAGTTCTTGTTCTTTTTTTACAAGGTAAAATACAGGGGTTTATATAGTAAAAGAAAAGTAGGCTATGCACAGTATAGCTGTGCAAAAGAATGAGAAAGAACATGAAGGAAGGAATGTATGCTGACGAATCCTGCGTAGGTAGTACAGGATAAGATTGTCAAAAAAAGGAAAAGAAAGAGATAGAACAATAAATGCTGTGAGTAATGTCACAGGTTTGTACAGCCATAAAGTAAAGTCCAATAGCAAAAAGAGAGCAGGAAAATCATGATGTCATGGGAAGATGCAGTAAAAAAAAGGGCAAGGCAAAACACTATCAGTATCAACACAGTTCCTTTATTGTCAGTCAGGCATTCTAAAAAAATATGTGTCCATAAAAATGATTCAAAAATCAAAAATAATTGCACTGTAAATGAATGTTCTGCTGAAGAAAAAGAAACTGGAGCCACCGGTCCACTACCTAGTCCAAATCCGACAGTTCCATGGCCTTACCAATGGACTGGTTGTGTTGGACCACCTGATCAAACGAGGGAGGGAGAGGAGTAGTCCCAATTTGGAACAAGTGAGTCTCAGGCAGCGTGTGGTAGGTGTAGCTGTAGCGAAGACAATGGACAAAAGATAAGTGTACCCAAGTGAATGGGACAGCGATGAACATGGGCGACGCAAGGGGATGAACCTTCTCCAGCTCAAAAATTACCCACCCACGCTCCAACCAGGCAAGACGAGCGACCGATGTTTTGATAGTATATGATGGTAGATCGACGTCATAAAGATGGACCTGTTGCCCTATTTGAACCGGCCGCCAGGGCTTTGCTGATATCAGCAGTGGCACGTGGTGGTCAACGGATCGGCGACGGAAGCGGATAGGAAGTGGTGACATCAGAAATGGTGGGGGTGCAAATAAAATGAGGAGGAGGAGGGTGGAGGTGACGGAAAAGTGGATTAGAATGGGGATCCAGAAACGACCGTCAGGTGAGAATAAAAAGGAGAGGAAGGGGCCCATGGTGGGGCTAGGCAAAGGAAGGGGAGTAAGGGAAACAACAAAAGCGAGGGCGCAATGCAATGTGTAGCCAGTGGCGATGCGAAAATTTGCCAAAATGCCGAAACACGGAAAGTACCGGATGGAAAAGCAAAGGTGAGCGTGACTGGATTGCCTAATAGAGGTGGTGCTGATCAGCCACAAGTTCGAAAAGGGCAATATTAATTACTATTCCACATGGCACTGTGCTTGTGTGGCGCAAAGGCGAGTCTTTTGAATATTCGCTTCATTATTGACACCTGTCCATGCTACCAATCAACTTTGGTGCATGACACCGGGGTCAGTGACAATTTTGACTTTCTTGTTGAATTTTGCTCAACTGCTTCAGGGGCGCTTGCCTGAAGCTCAGCGAGCTGTGTAGTCTGACAAAACCGGATAAACCCGGCCTCTGCCGAAGCAGCCATTGTTCTCCATGGAGCATAGCCACCACTCCATGGAGTAACCATTGTTCTCCTAGGAGCACAATTGTACTCCTAGGAGTCATTATACTGTAGCAAGTAGCACCTCCGACTATAAGTAGTAGGGAGTTTAGTATAGGAATACCTCAGTTGTTTCTATAGCCTCTTGGTCAGCGGCTGAGGTATGTTATATTACATTTATTAGAGATCACCTTAAACTAACATCTATTGTAGTTTCACTTAGGTAAATAATAAAGTTGTTTTTATAGCCTCTCGGGCAGTGGCTGAGTTTCACTTAGTTTTATTGAGTTATGAGCCCTGGTGCGCAAAAGCTATGCAGGAAATAATTCTTATTTGAAATGGCAACCTCGGAACCATGACCACAGCATGCGATACATCCACATGTCCAGTTCTCACTGGACCCAACAATTTTCAGATATGGAAACTCCGGATCATCTCAAAGCTATGTTGGGAAAAAGTTCTCCAGGTTGTTACTGGAGAGGAGCTTAAGCCCTCACCAGGAAAACCTACCTCCTCGGAGGATCCTGAGATCACCTGGATACTTAAGGATGAGAAGGCACATGGAATCATCCAGGACCACATCTCTGATGCCCTCCTAATGAGGACTGGAGACCTCACCAGCTCCAAGGAGTTATTTGATAAACTTGTTTCACTCCATCAGACATCCAATATTGCCTCGGCCTTCTATTCATTCTAGCAACTCACCAAATTGTCCTGGGATGGGACATCACCTATCCAGGACCACATTGCGAAAATCCGGACAATTGATTCACACCTCTCCAGAATGAAACTAGGAGTTGATACCAAACTCATGGCTTTTTCTTTTCTCCAATCCCTCCCATGCACTCCTGAATGGCAAATATTTCAGTCATCAGTAATCAACACGATTGAAGAAAATAAACTTACCTTTGATGCAGTTGAGATCCGGATCACTGCAGAAGTTGCACAACAGTCAGGGAAGGCAACTGGAGGTTCCGAATCAGCACTCAAATCCGAGGAGAAATGGTGTAACTTCCACAAAGCCAAATCACACAACACCTTGGAGTGTCGAACACTTCAGTCAGCTGAAAAAGGTCAAAGGAAGAAGGGAAAGGAAAGACACAATGATAAAGGAAAAGAGAAGGAAAAGGCAAATACAGCGGAGCAATCATCTGGATCTGACTCCGAGGAGGAACAGAGTCATATTGCATTGGAACATGTACATATTTCCAAGCCCCTTACTAAACACATTCAAGCTTACCTTGTGTCGGAACCCGATAAGACCAAAACAACAATTATTATTGACTCTGGAGCAACATCCCACATGGTCCCTCACCGCTCCTGGTTTGAGCCAGGAACATACCATGTTCTGCATCCTCCGAGGACAATCAGTTTTGGGGATGAATCCTCTGTAAATGCCATTGGCATTGTAACAGTAATTGTTAAGATAACACATTTTCGGACCTTCCCTTTACTTTTATTCTCCGCCTTAACCTTGTACTTTAGCCTTCACACATGGTGCCACGCGGCATTTCCCTTTCTCGCGCCGCATTGCCTTTCTTCTTATTTTAGACACGACTCTCTCACACAGTGGAGCTGGCCATGTGGGCTAGGCCCCATGACATCATCAGCCACTGTCTCTATCAAACTGTATAGTACACATGTACAAACAACCCTGTAGTAGTATATATACCCCAATAGATCCAGGAGACTCCTCAGCGAGTCCTCCTGTTGTTAACCAACAAACTCTCTGCAGCTTAAGGGGTAACCACTCCTTCATCATCTTCCTTATAGTGTGTTTTGTGTGCACCAGAGTAACTAACTCTTGGTTGTTACAGTAATCCTACAAGCAACTGTTGGCAAAAAGGACTACAATATTGCACTGTCAAATGTCTTACTTGTGCCAAACTTTACTTTAGCACTTGTCTTTGTCCACAAATTGTCTAAAATGGGGTTATCACACTTCAGTCACCCCCAAAACATAAGCATTTAGCTTCAACTATCTGTGTAAATGTATAAAGCTAAGAGCTTGTTTTTCCTGGTATCATCCCAAGTGCTCCAGCAAGGATGGGATCATCCCAGAAGCGGAATAATACCACCCTTCTGGGATTTTCCCATGGTATCAGACCATGTACCATAGTGGGATTATCCCTCAGATGGGATAATCCCAATAACCTGTCACATGTCACATGGTATCAGGGGGATTGGTGCTAATACTAACATGTGAGAATGCTGGGCCAACTAGTGAAGATATTTCCAGTCTTTTCCACCTGAATAATGGTACTTTAGCCCAATATAATCAAGACTATTTTGAAATATATGAGTTACAAGTTCCTCATTGTAGCTTACTGCAAATTTGGGGAGAAGCATTCCCTTTTTTTTAAATGTGGAACATTATCAATTTCTAGATATAATCAATTGCAGGAACCATACACTAGAAAGATGCTGTTGTCCTTGCTGATAGATGTGATATGTGAGTTCTGCTTTTTTGCAAGGTTTATTATACCCTTAACTGAAGTAAAAACTAGGAAACACAACACAAATGCTGTGACAACAAAGTAATCTGCAGAAGGACATCGAATATTAGATTTACACTAGATCTGGCATATTCTGTGAGGAAAATCCTGACCTTGTAGAAAGTAAAACATAGTAAAAAGAAACATAAAGTCATGTTCTTGCAAAAACATGAATTTACCACTTTTGTGGCACTACCAAGGTATTTGATACCTTATATTGTACATTCTCTGAGAGTGGTTCCTGGGGGCTGCTGGCTGAAGGTCTATGGGGAGAGGGGGATGCTTGCTATGTACAGTATAATACACAAGATCTCCATTTTGATACTCCTACACTAGATGACTTGAGTGTGAGGATTAATTAGGCACTGCTTAGGTATTTAATACCTTGAGTTGTGCCATTTCTGGGAGCTACCAGCTGAAGGTCTAAGGGGTGACTGGTGCCTATATGCTGACTGTGTATAGTACAGTATCTAAGTCCACAAAGAATCTGAGTGCTGTAAAGGTATTCTTTTTTTAGATTCTTGAGAAATTGAAATGAATCCGGAAAATATATTTTCATGCCAAGTAAGGTTTCTGCCAACATTCTCTGTCTCTCATATGATAGTGATGCTGTCTCACACCACTCTTTTTGGATTATCATTTTTATGGCAATATGTAGAACTCAGGTAATTTCCTTCAAAACTGATTCTGACCATTGACATTGCCCAACTTTTGATTTTTTTTACTGAGGATCATCCCACACTGATCTGGACAAATCCCTGAAATAGGGTGTGATCATCCCAGTTAAATCTGTACATGTCCCCACGTAACATGGGGTTACCCACTTCTCACATGGACAAATACCAGAAGGGGGTGGGATCATCCCAGTTCAATATGGACAAATACCATAAAGGGATGGGATGATCCCAGCTCAATGTGGACAAATACCACAAGAGGATGGGATAATCCCAAGCCAATCTGGGATGATCCCAAACTGTGAGGCAACGATAAACTATAACAAGAACTAAACCTATCTCCTTCTGCACTTGCAGGGAGTAAGGGTCCAATGAGCTTGAGGTCAACAGACGCTAGAAATATAGCGAGTCGAGGACTTTGAGAGGTAAGCTTCAAAGATTCTTGTTGAGGAGTAAAGCGGGTAAATTCAGTAATAGAAAGCTAAGGAGCTATACATGAATAAGTACGGCTTTATATAGGGAACTGTCCGTTCCTCAGACCGAAAAGAGAATATACGAAAAAGTGGTCTGAGGAATTAATCAACCAATAAGAAAAAAGGGGAAGCAACTATCGTACGACTTCTGACTTGATTAATCAGCAGGTGAGAGACTTGTACTAATAATAGAAGATTGTCACGCGTGGTCAGGAACCGTATCCTCATGATGAGGTACGATTCCAGATAAGGCGTTATTAGTATTACCAAGCTTTACTGGGGCTTGGAGCTGGTTGGCGAGATGCCTACTACCAGTCCCTACCCAGTGTGCTGGCTAGCTGGGAGCGATGCCCAGTCTCTGATCTGTGATATAAAGTGATAGTGATGGTTAAGAAAGCCTGTGAGGGCTATGAGAAGTAAGATGGCAAAGGATACCTCTAGCCCTAGAGCCAGAGGTGTAACGGGAAAGGCGTTCGAGAACCAAGACATAGCAAAGATAAGAAAAATAATAAAACGGTCCTTACACAAACCAATCTGGGAAAATCCCAGTTAAGCATGGACAAATACCAAAAGAGGATGGGATGATCCCAATTGAATCTGGGATGATCCCAGTAAGAGATGGGATGATCCCAGTTTAACATGGACAAATACCAAAATAGGATGGGATGATCCCAATTGAATCTGGGAAAATCCCAGCTTAACATGGACATATACCAAAGAGGATGGGATGATCCCAATCCACTCTGGGAAAATCCCAGCCAGAGATGGGATGATACCAGTTTAACATGGGCAAATACCAAAAGAGGATGGGATGATCCCAATCTACTCTGGGAAAATCCCAGCCAGAGATGGGATGATCCCAGCTCAACATGGACAAATACCAAAAGAGGATGGGATGATCCCAAATCAATCTGGGAAAATCTCAGTTCAACATGGACAAATACCAAGGGGGGATAGGGTCATCTCAAACCAATCTGGGAAAATCCCAGCAAAAAAGGGGATGATCCCAGTTTAATGTGGACAAATACCAAATGGGATGGGATCATCACAATTTGATATGGACCAATGCCTGAAGGGTAAAGCATCATCCCAAACCAGCCAAGGAAAGTCTTGGAAAGAGATGGGATCATTCCAGTTCAATCTGATCTAGAAAAATCTCCAAATTACATAGGATCATCTCACTACATCACAAACAAATCCAAGCAGGGGACAAGATCACCCTGAGTCAGAATAGGACAGGGAGATCCCACAACAGGAACAGAATTATCGAATAGCATGCTTAGGCTGCTGGTGACTCAGCATGACAGGGGAAAATACTCCTGAAATGCACTAAGGTTATTCTGTAACATATAATCATAGGTAAGTTCCCAGCAGCTTAAAATATTATTGTCCTTTTCCAGCAGTTTCCATTTTTTACATGTTGCAGTATTTTGTTTGTAAACCAACTATTATGTTATGGTAGGACCTGGATGAACCTAAGGTTGAACTGGGACAGTGATTCAGAGTAGCCCTCACGTAGGTTCATCCCAAGTCACATGAAATTGCATAAGCATGCAGAGCACACCTTTCAGCCATTTTTGTTTTCACAAAAATTTATAATCAATTGTATGCGTGGGGACATATAGTGGATAAAGTGGGTGTTGGCTTGTGGATGCTGGGCTGCCACAAAGAGCCAGCAATTTGTCTCATGCAAGACATGTTCTGCCTTTGACAATGATGCAGCAGAGGGAAGGATAATGAATATGTAGTACTTACTCGGACTGGTATCTTTGTGCATTTTTCAGTTCAGGCACTTGGATAAAGCTGCACAATTCAAAAAAATATCATATCTTTTGGATCAGCACATTAAATGGATTTGTGACATATCTTTGCCTGGTTGCAAGAGTGTTACATTATTTAAAGTTGGATGAGCCTGAATGAGAGGTATTGTAATCCTGCAGATGTATATGCTTGGTATTGTCAAACATCTTGTATTCCTTTGACTATAAGCCATTTTAAGTAATATTGATAGAAATCCAGGGTAGATAAATCTACTTTGTGATATGCAGTAAATTATATGATAAGTAGGAATGACAAAGTTATATAGTCAGTTAAGGAAAAGAGATATGGTTGAATTATCTCCTAATCAACTGAATTAAATCAGGTTAATTTGTAAATGGTTATATGTCACAATTAGTTACACTAACCTTTGGTCAAAGTCTCCTCCATCAATCTACAGTATATGATATTACACTAGAAGCTGGACAAATTAAGGTTCAATTGAGAGTAAACACCATTTGAAATTTGTATATATGTTATAAATGATGAAAGCAGGTAGTATTGTATTCTGCTTCATGGCTATTAGTACTATTGATAATGTATTGATGTTGGCTACATTTATGCAGGAACTATTTTTGCAGTAAAGCCCCCCTGACACCATGTGACATGTGGCAAATGTCTGGGATTATCCCACCATAACAAATGGTCTGATACCATGGGAAAATCCCAGAAGGGTGGTATTATCCCACTTCTGGGATGATCCCATCCTTGCTGGAGCACTTGGGATGATACCAGGAAAAACAAGCTCTTAGCTTTATACATTTACACAGATAGTTGAAGCTAAATGCTTATGTTTTGGGGGTGACTGAAGTGGGTTATCAACACTTTTTCCAGCAGGGTCAAATGCTTGTGAAGTTCGGAAAAAGGAGGAACTTATCCTCACTGCCTTACACAAGCGAGGACTTTATCACATCCAAGCAAAACCCAAAATCAACCCGGAGTCAGCTTTTGCAGCAGTAGATGTAAATTTATTGCACAGGAGAATGGGACACATTGGAATGGACCGCTTGTAACGAATGGTTACAAAAAGACAGCTCCAGGACATAGACACCCTTACCGGAACCCCGGAGTTTTGTGAACCTTGTGCTTTAGGAAAAATGAAGAAATTATCTTTCAAGTCCACTGGAGGAAACCGAGCCAAGTGCCCCATACAAATTGTGCACACAGATGTTGGAGGACCAATCAAACCAACTTCCAGGGAGGGTTTTTGGTACTGGATTATCATTGTAGATGATTTCTCCAAATTTCCATGGATATATTTCCTAAAACATAAAAGTGAAGCACTGGAACGATACAAGCAATGGAAAGAAGATGTCCAAACATTCTTCCGGACTCATTTGGGAGAAGAAAACTTCACTCCACTATACACAGAATTCCTCCGGAGCGATGGGGGAGGAGAATATACTGGCAATGCATTCAAAAATCAACTGTGAGGAGATGGTGTCATCCAAGAAACTACAGCTGCAAATACTCCGGAACAAAATGGCATTGCAGAACGCATGAATCAAACATTGGCTACATTAGCAACCACTATGCTCCATGATTCCAAGCTCCCAAAGTCATTTTGGGTAGATGCCATGCAAACAGCTGCATATATCACAGCACGCAGCCCAGCATCAGGACTCCATGGAAAGACCCCATATGAAATACTGTTTAAAAGGAGAGTTGATCCAACTTTGTTTCGCCCTTTTGGATGCCAAGCATATGCCTTGATTCCGAAAAACAAAAGGCAAGGGAAGTTTTACTCCAAGGGGCGCAAAGCCATAATGATTGGCTACACACATGGAAAGCAAGCCTACAAACTCCTAGACACTGAAAAACGGACTGTGTTTTCCAGTTGGCATGTCATATTCAATGAATCTGGAAAGGTACAAAAGGATGACACTGCTCCCTGGAACACAGACACTAGCACAGATCAGTGGGAGGGACTCATTCCAGAGAATGCTCACTATCCAGACCAAAATACATTGGAGGAGGATGATCCTGACCCTCGGATCCGAGATCCAAATGAATTGCAAATGGAACCACATCTCCAAGGAGATGTTCCACAAGCAATAGAACCATATCAGGATGAAGATGTTCTGAGAGCAGTGGGGCAATACCTCCGTGGAGACGTTTTGAGAGCAGTAGGAGCACCTGATCAGCTAAGACACCCTCCACAACAGTCTCTACAACCAAGACCTGAACACTGGCCATCTTCAGAACGGAAAGCCAAAGTAGAGTCACAGTCAGTGGGAGGACAGCCCCTCAACATACAGCCAGCTGATGTGGAAAAAGTCCGGATACAGCTAAACAGCCTGTCCATTGGATCAGCTTCTGGAAGGCATCCAACACCTTCAGGAGTGAGTGGGGCAACACACACACAAATGTGTCTACTCCCTGGAGTACCTGCACAAGTTCCTAAAAGAGCAGTCATGCCTGCTGAAGTCCTAGGAGTACGCAAAAGCAGTCGCCAGACCCGTCCTGCAGACAAAAACCGAGATTATCAAAGGACTTTAGATGAGAAACAGTCTTGAAAAGAGCAGCATGACAACTCCATGGAGAAACCTAACACTCCTGAGGTTCATGAAGAAACATCTGATACAGAGGAGACATTCTTTGCTGGAATAGCAAGTACCGGTTCATCTAACACAGACCTTCCAAGGACACTAAAGGAAGCCTTATCACGTCCGGATGGAGAATTATGGAAGTCTGCCTTGGAGGAGGAACTCCTAAGTCTCAATACTAATGCAGTATATGACACTCTTCCACTTCCGAAGGGAGTAAAACCCATCACATCAAAACCTGTGTTCCGGATCAAGTTTGATCAAAACGGAAACATTGAGAGATACAAACTCCGGATTGTTGCACAAGGTTTTACTCAAAGGGAGGGGATTGATTACCAGGAGGTTTTTGCTCCGGTTGCAAACTTAGAGTCAATCCGAATTATTCTAGCCCTGGCAGCAAAGTACGACCTAGAACTTGATCAAATGGACGTATCCACAGCTTATCTCAATGGAGAACTTGAAGAAGAACTGTACATGCTTCCTCCAGGGGGTGTTCCTATCCAACCTGGATACTGCTGGAGATTGAAGAAATCCATCTACAGGTTAAAACAAGCTGGTTGTACATGGAACAAAACTTTTGATCACAAGCTCCAGGAGCTCGGTTTCACAAGACTAAATGCAGAAACATGTCCCTATGTATTCCGGGACAACAAACAAATATGCTTTGTTGTTGTCTATGTAGATGACCTCCTCCTAGGAGCTTCATCCCGAAAATTCATGGATATCACAAAAGCCAAACTCGAATCCATATTCAAAATGTGGGACCTTAAAGAAGCAAAATACATCCTCGGAATAGAAATCCAACGTGATCGTTCAAATAAAACAGTATCCCTATTGCAACACCAATATATTGACACAGTCCTGGAGCATACTGGAATGAAGAACTGCAAGCCAGTATGGACACCAATGGCCCATGGATCAAAACTCCTTGCAAATGCTCCAGGGGAAGATATTGCGCAACACGAGATGCATATTGAAGGGCGCCAAGTATCATACCTCTCAATTGTAGGCTCCCTCATGTATGCCATGCTCGGAACCCGCCCAGACATTGCCTACGTTGTTGGAATACTAAGCAGGCATAGCTCAGCTCCAAGAAGCCATCACTGGGAAGCTGCAAAATGTGTCCTCCGATATCTGAAAGCAACCAGGGACATGGAACTACGATATGATGGCACAGATGTCTCCATGGACATGGATTTCTATAAATATTCAGATGCAGATTGGTCTGGAGACCCAGACACGTCTCAATCAACATCAGGCTTTGTTTTTATCACCATCCAAGGAGCAATCTCCTGGACAAGCAAAAGACAAAGCATGGTAGCTTTATCCTCCACGGAGTCAGAGTACATTGGATTGAGCAATGCTGGACAACACCTTGCATGGCTTCGGACATTTTTTGAAGAAATTGGACATGCTCAAAATGGACCTACAACATTGCCCTGTGACAATCAAGCAGCTATCATTCTTACACGAGATCCACAGTTCTGTGCTTGCACAAAACACATTCAACGCAAATATCATTTTATCCGAGATGACTTAGGATCAAAGGGAGAGGCAGTAATCAGATACATTCCTACACATATGGTTGCAGACATTCTCACTAAACCCCTCACTCATGAAAAACACTGGAAATTCTCTAAAGCTATGGGACTACGGTTGCACTCGAGTGGGAGTGACAAAACCGGATAAACCCGGTCTCTGCTAAAGCAGCCATTGTTCTCCATGGAGGCTAGCCACCACTCCATGGAGTCACCATTGTTCTCCTAGGAGTCATTATACTGTAGCAAGTAGCACCTCTGACTATAAGTAGTAGGGGGTTTAGTATAGGAATACCTCAGTCGCTTCTATAGCCTCTTAGGCAGCGGCTGAGGTATGTTACATTATATTTATTAGAGATCACCTTAAACTAACATCTATTGTAGTTCCACTTAGGTAAATAATAAAGTTGTATCTATAGCCTCTTAGGCAGTGGCTGAGTTTCACTTAGATTTATTACCAGGAAACATTTTGTAGCCAAGACCAAGTACTTTTGTTGACCCCACCAAAGTCAAGAGACATTCCCATGCCTGTTAGTGGTGCGCTTCATGCACCGTGTTTAGGCCAAACATTGCAACGGTTTTTGGAGTCACTGTATGTTCCCTATCCAAGACATTGACCATCCTGTCCTTCAGCCATGGCCAAACATTGCAATGGTTTTTGGAGTCACTGTATGTTCTCTATCCAAGATATTGACCATCCTGTCCTTCAGCCATTGCTTATACCTCCAAGGAAGGCAAGTCCATGGAGTAAGCACACCTACCATTATTTGTCTGACATTGGTTTAGTCACAAAATGATTACATGAGACAATAGCTGGATCATTGTTCAGAGTATCTGCAAGTCCTCATGCAGGAAGAGGGGCGGTCCCCGGGACAGACTTGCAGCATTTGTTTAGTGAGAGAAGGAATTTGGCGATGCACAGGATGTTTGGGGAAACCAGAGTATTGCATGTCATGCTGCAGGGATGCTCATCAGAGGTTACCATTTCATAGAGTTGAACAATGGGTGGGCACACATTTTGAACCTTCTTGGTGTTATATAGCTGGCTTGGTAAATCATCTGGGCCACACCAGGAAACCATGCCCAGGACATGATGACAACCAGTCTAGCAGAGGACAACTTGCCGGAGGGTGATTCCCAGGGGGACAGTGTCATGCACCAAAGTTGATTGGTAACATGGACAGGTGTCAAAAATGAAGCAAATATTCAAAAGACTCGCCTTTGTGCCACACGGAATAGTAATTAATATTGCCTGTTTTGAACTTGTGGCTGATCAGCACCACCTCTATTAGGCAATCAAGTTGCGCTCACCTTTGCTTTTCATTCAGTACTTTTGGCATTTTGGCATTTTGGCAAATTTTCGCGTCGCCACTGGCTACACATTGCATTGCACCATCACTTTCATTGTTTCCTTTACTTCCCTTCCTTTGCCTAGCCCCACCATGGGTCCCTTACTCTCTTTTTTATTCTCACCCAACAGTCGCTTCTGGATCCCTGTTCTAATCCATTTCCTCGTCACCTCCACCCTCCTCCTACTCGTCTTCTTTGCTCCCCCACCATACCTGATGTCACCACTTTCTATCCACTTCCGTCACCAATCAATCAGCCACCATATGCCACTGCTGATATCAGCAAAGCCCCGGGGGCCAGTCCAAATTGGGCAACAGGTCCATCTTCATGACATCGATCTTCCATCGTATACCATCAAATCATTGGTCGCTCGTCTCGCCTAGTTAGAGTGTGGGTGGGTAGTTTTTGAGCTGGAGAAGGTTCATCCCTTTTTGTTGCCTATGTACATTGCTGTCACATTCACTTGGGTACATTTATCCTTCGTCCATTGTCTTCGCTACAGCTACACTTACCATACGCTGCCTGGGACACATTTGTTCTGGATTGGAACTACTCCCCTCCCTCCCTCATTTGACCAGGTGGTCTAATACAACCAGTCCATTGGTAAGGCCATGGAACCGTCGGATTTGGACTAGGTGGTGGACCGGCGGCTCCAGTTTCTTTTTTTCCAGCAGAACATTCATTTACAGTGCAATTATTTTTGATTTTTGAATCATTTTTATGGACACATATTTTTTTAGAATGCCTGACTGACAATAAAGAAACTGTGTTGAAACTGATATTGTTTTCTCTCTAAGAGTTCTAAGAAATCAATTACTGAAGCATAATAAGTAAATGAGAGTATGAAAATGACTGTATCTACTAACCTCAGTTTTGTGCAATACAAACCGAGGTGTAACTATCCTTGGAACAAGCATAAAGGTCCAAATATTTGAATCTTAATAAGGAAATACTTTCCCATGACTGTAGAGTAAAAAATTGGACTGTAAATGAATTATCCAGTGTTTGAGATATTAGTGTAGGCTCAAAATAAATACTGTATTATGCTGAGTGCATAGAAATATGCCTACACTCTCCTCCTACCAAAACCACTTCCCTTGATCATTTCTTCGAGCCACAACATAAGGTCACATCCTCAAGCAAGGCTGCAGGATTGAGTGCAGGAGCAGCCAAGGCCAAGCAAGTGCTGAGGCAAAATGGCCTCGTGAATACAACTACAGCCAATATCAACACCCTCACTGCCCCTCTTAATACCCCTATTCCAGTCCCAGACACTACTGGCCTTTCTCCATCGGAGAGAATATTCTCCATAGCCACCTGTATGGAATTTGGTCCCTGGATAGTTCTCCAGGAATTGAATTTTTCACATTCATGAATATGTGGCTTGAACTACAATGGACCTCTCACACCATGGTGTCAAGAAAGTGGGTGGAAGCCACCAATGAGTATAATGTGTGGCTTGAGACGATGGGAGCTACCTTTATCAAGAAAATTCTTTGTGCTTTGTTTGACAAGCTTGGGGCAATTGAAGCTAAGGTAGCGCAGAGAATTGCAACAGGGAATTTTAAGTGTAAGTAAAGGTTCTTCATTCTGTACTATGTACTAAACTAACAACTTCATTAGCTGCAAAAGGTAACAAGGATTTCTGGCAGAAACACTGTCATGCAATAGCCATGGCCAAGCCTGAGCAAGGAGGTACAGACCTCACCAAGCAGGTATATTATTCATGCTATACAATGCACTAACAAACCACACCACATGTACTTATCATGGCTTTCCAGCGAAAGATGCAGACCTGCTCACGCTGCCAAGTGACTAGGTACCCTGGGGGAACCGGATCCCAAGGCAAGAAAACCTTTTGCTCAGATGGTGTCAGGATTAAGGCGAGTAGTGGTTGCCCTCTAAATGAACACCCACCTTGGCCTCAGCCGAAGGAGTCTTCTCTCATGGCTTGTTCTTTCATCCCATTATGTTCCTATCAGCATTGCAAGAAATGTACCAGGAGACAATCATTTGGGGTGATGATGGCTCTTCTGACTGAACATTGGAGTATCACGCTTTTGCTGCCATGTTTGTCAAACGTCTCAAGACTGGACCTGAGGGTGGTTTTCTCTTTAGGCTGTACAATGGGTACACTCTCAGCCCACCAATGCCAGAAGCCATTGTCTAACTCGACGGGGAAACTTATCTTTGTGTTGACTGCCTTAGCAGTGCATCTAATAGTGAGGCCAATAATGACTAATTATTTTGCTCTACATACATACAGGCTACGCCTTTTTTTGTGCTCTTTTGTTGTACTCATTTTTACGGCCCCCATACCTATGCACCCCTTGTTTCTCATCTCCATGCCCCCCTTTCTTTCCCTTTTGTGCCCTACTATGCCTCCCTATTGCTGTTTTGTCTATCCTATGCTTCCCCAATCTGATTTTTCTCAATTCCTTCCATTTGGTTTGTGTGGTGTGGTGTTACTGGTTGTTAGAACTGTGGCCTCTTTGGAGTAGCAGAGCTGCGGAGTGTGGGGACGGAGTAACGGAGTACGGAGGACAAGGTGGGAATTGGCTTAGTTTGTGCACTAGGCCCTTCTGTGGACCTTGGTCCCTAACTCGTTGGAAATGGACAGAGCAGAGTAGAGGATAAAAGGGAGCAGAGTAAAGTGCCTTTGGAGAAGGATCAGAAAAGACTTAGAAAAGGACTGGTAGAAAGGCGAGGGAATCTAGTTGATATTTGAACTGCAGGAACGGAGTACATAGTACAGGAGCTACAACTTATATACTGTTGGAGGAGTAGGAGCTCATAAGGAGTAACTTGTAATGTAGGTATGGAGTTCCATGCGGACAATCATCTAGCGAGAGGGGAATGTATGTGCAAGGAGTGTATTATATTGTCTAAACTACAGAGTCCATGAGGAGTACTAGAATGTGTGAGGAGAAATGTATGGCAGACTAGAAGTCCAGTGCAGGAGTATTGCAGCAGACAACCAGAGTACCATGTGGAAATGGGGCGTAGAGTTATGCCAACCGGCAGACCACGAGGAACGTAATTCTGAGTATGCCGATGGTTCAGGAGTTTTGGGCTCAGAGAATATCTCCTTTGGAGATGCCAGAGTTCTGTCTTCTGGTATGGATATGACACTGGTTTTGTTGCTTGCGTTGTTGTCTCATCATTGTATAAATACATGATTAGTAAAAGAATACAGAGTTGCTTGCCTGATTTTGCTTACCTTTGTGTGAATTTTTCAAGCCAGGCCTGAGGCCTGGGGACTTAGTGAAAATTCACTGCAACAAAAAACTTGGAATGTGGGGTAAAATCAATCAGTCAACTCACGTGATCAATTAGTCTTTGAAAATCAATCAAATTGATTTGGTCACTAAAGCCTGCATATGGCGAAGTTGCCCTTTGAACTTTATTTACAACTGTACAGTACCTCATGTATTATAGTATATATACCTGAGCAATACATGGGGAAGGACTCAGCAAGTCCTCTTCTAGTGTATACCAACATTAGTATGACAAGTTCCCTCTCTTGATGAGTTGTACCATACCATTTATTCCTTGAGTTGTAGCCTTTGAGGTTGTGCTCCAGTGCCCCAAGATTGTATCTTGTTGGTGTTGTCACATGGGTTTTGTTTTCAAGGATCATAAAGCTGTTAGAACTACAACAATCATGCCTAGTATTAGATTACAGTACCTCCGACTTCATGATTACTAATACCACAGCCACAGCTTTGCTACATTTGTTGCATCACAGCTCTGACTACCTTAGCTCTCTGAGGCAGTCAGAACTGTGAGTATAGTTATTATGTTCCTGCATCATCTACAATACTGATCCTTCTGTAGATATCTCACTATATCTTAGACTGCCAGCTCACAAAAGCTTACCACCCCACAAACCACCAGAGCACCCACTGTTCTAGAAGGCCTAGCCCACAAACAAGTTCTGTGGAATCTGGGAGGATTGTTTGTTAGTTTGTTTTGTTTTGTGTGTGGTTTTCTAACAGGTGGTCTTCATCATCAGCACTGCCACCACCTCCCTCCCCACCATCACCACCACCTCTTCTCCACCATCACCACCACCTCTTCACCACCTCTACCACCATCACAGCATCACCACTACCACCTTCACAACCACCACCACCATCACCTCCTCCACCATACTGCCACCGCCTTCTCTCCGACACCACCACCACATCCTCCTCCACATCCTCCTCTACCACCACACCACCTGAGGGAGGGTCCAGACAATGTGTCAATGCATTGTTTGAGTGCTCCCTCAATGTAACGATCACGGGGAATGTCACACAAGTAGTAGGGGGAAAATGAGAGAGCTCTCGAGCGATCTGAATTCACAGTGTTAAGTCTACTATTGATTCTGAAAATGCTGCTCTCCTACTATGAGTACGAGGTCCTTATATACTGTAGGTAGGTTAGCTAAGAGGTCCATAATTTGATTATTAAATAACTAAAGAAACTAAATGAATGACTTATTCCTAGGGATAGCTGAGTTGACCGTAAAGGATAGTGTTAGAATATACTCTGACATACCAATACTCCATAGGATAATACCTCTGATTTGTAAGCCAGCCCAGTATGCAGCAGCTATTCTGTGTAAGACGTCCGTGGTTGCATGTCATGTTTAAGATCCTACATTGTATAACCTTGGCCATATAGCTCAATTGGTAGAGCAGCTGGCATGTATCCAGAAGGTTCCAGGTTCAATCCCTGGTCTGGTCAATATCCAATTTTATCAGATAGTGGATCTAGCTATGTATGCGAAGGGAGAGTGGGAAATTGACGAAGACTAGGTTCTGAGACAAGCGAGGCTATGTGACCAGCGTCACATCCGTTACACTCAAGCTTCCACCTCCCCACACCACACCACCACCACTGTCCATTCTGCACTTGCTATATATGGCAAGTGCAGGCGCTTTAACCAGTTTGGGGGTTCAAACTGGTTGGTTCAGTCCAGGTTCAGTCCGGTTCAACCCTTTTAAATCAAAGTTCAGTTCGGGGTTCGGACAAAAGCGTCTGAGAACAGAACAGAAATTTGCCATCCCTACATATTATGTACTACATATATACGATAGTTAAAGGTCACAGTTCTGACAGGATAGCAATGAAGGGGAAGACTGCAAAAAATTCACATTGTCCAGTTTTAAAATTAGTGGTGTTTGCTCATCTACAACTGTAACACTCAAAGATGAATATATCCACTCCCTTCGGCAGTGAACCCCTTGCAGTCAATTTCTGGAATGAATGGAGAAGATAACATGCGAAGAGTTTGACATGAACAAAACCATGATACCTTGCCAGAAGGAGGCTTTCCAATCCACTAGCATTGATAGTAGGGGCTATGACAGCGTCGACCCGTTCACCAAGAAGGTTAGCTTTTATTACCATTCTCATCTATAATCTCAAATTTATCGAGCACTGCCCTCTCCCACTCCTTTAGCCCATCTGCATCCTCGGCGCCCTCGTCCTCCGCCGCTTTCGTGAACACCTCCCACGCAATGCAGCCTTTTGCACCGTCCGCCTCTTCGTCTGGTGAGAGAGCAAATCGACTCTGACGCGATCGGGTGAGGGTGACAACGTGAGCAGCTGAGCCAAGTGCATGCCCCAAATCGTGAACTATGGACCGGACATATGTCCCGCCTGAAACACGCATGGTAAGGACAAAAGCAGAAGGCGTCTGCGTCTGTTTCTGAGCTTGCTCTTCCTCACTTGCTCTATCCAGCCCATCACCCAGAGTGGTCTCACGCTCTGGTTCGAGTCCATCTTTAGGCTCAGATGTGGGCTCGGGATCATTTCGAATGACAACGTCCTCCTGAACACTCCGCAGGGCTTTCTCCATCGCCTCTCTTTCTTTGTCCGTGAACTGCTTCTCAGGCCAAGTGAACTCGTGGTTGGGTCCTTTCCAGTCTGTGAGTGTGAGTGAATGTACCGTCACTTTTCGCTTTTCAATGGGTCGAGGGAGTGGGATTCCCTTTCGCGCGTATTCGTAGAGAGGTTTACCATCCATCTTGAGGGCAGAGAAGCTGTAGGGGAATGTTAGCACTGGGTTTAACGTGGAGGAAAGTAAGGTACAAGTTATAAGAATAAAAAGAGGGTGAAGGATGCTTACATAGGAGGTGTCTGGTATATCTCACCTCTGAAATTGACGAGCTGCTCCTCGACCGCTTCTTTGGTGACATGACGCCATGGAGCGACGCGGACACGGACGCCTTCGCTGTCATATGTGTCTGTTTCGCAACCTAGCAATACCGTAGTTTTGTATTCCTATGGTAATGTGAGTGTTTGATGAAGTAAACATACAATAGTAAGAGTTGATTGGAGAAACTGACAAGGATTTGTGTGCTTACCTTGATACAATCTAAGAAGTCGCCCAGTTTTTTAGTTCCTTTCCCCACTCCGACCACTACCAATCCACAACTTCGAGTCAGATGAAAATACAACGAGTAGACAAGATTCGGTTCATGAAATGCGATCGCGTAAAATATGAAAGCAATGAAAGACTGGAACAACATAATCGGAACAGATCTTACCCAGCACACCGTCTGCAAGTGGATCGAGCGTCCCTCCCTGGCCGATTTTGACCACTTCCCGTGCCCTTCTCCCTCTCTTTGGCGTCCTTCGCTTCTCTTCAAGCTTGGAAGCTTCGACGAAGAGGCGCGAGTTACATACAAGCTGCTTGACATCGTTGATCACAGACATGGATGTTGGCCCCGAAGGTTTGGCGATTGCGAAGAGACCAGATAACGGTAATGGAGGAAGGCTGATCTTGGGCATGTCTTTGGCTCTTACTTGGGTGAAATGTCGAGACGACCTGTCAGATCCAATGTATAACCTGCAACCTAGTACTTACTCCGACAATTAAGCGGGCACAAGTCAAAATGTACGGAAAACTTATTCAATTCGAATTCCTTACAAATCAAGGTGTACAGTTTATTTTGTTGGATAGGATATTTATCCTGATAACTGAGACAGCACTATTCGATTCTTGGCTTTCTAAGCTGTAAAATGATGCCAGTTATCAATCTCTTTGAAGCCCCTTACTCAAGTTTCTACATGCTTGAGTATGGTGACTTCATGCATTTGACCTCGTACACACAGCTTCAGAATTCATCACATTTCCGTGCCATAAAAGAGACAAAGAGGGAAAAATGCCAACAATTTTTTTTCTAGCACCTTTATGCAACAATCTAGCTTCGACCCTGCCTCCATTCACCAGTTTTAGCCAAAGCCTGCTTCCCAGCAAAGACAGTGGGGACTGCAAGCAGACTGCCGTATAACAAGACCTGTCCCAAATTGAGCTCGACCCAGTACCAGAATAGCAAAAGTTCAAATGCGCCAAGCAAGGTGGTAAAGGGAACAACACTCGGAGAGAACAAGTGAGGAACGCTCGGGCTGACTTTTGCCCACTAGATGGGGAGGGAAGTAGTTAGACAACAGAGCAATATACCGGGTTGTGAATATCTTACCAGACCGAGTAAAACAACCCACGGAGAGAGCACTAGGCACGCAAAGACAGCGGAAATCATAGTGGGAGGAAGTTTTTGTTCCGGATGGAAAGTGTGCTCTATGACGGGGCGGGTATGGAAAAACACCTCGTCCGCATGTTGTGGCGGGGGCTGCGAAGCAGGAATGTAAAGATCGAATAGCTCATATTTCACAGGTTCATGGACGAAAGAGCCCAGAATCAGAGTAACTTTCAACGGGTCGGTCGTGGTAGGCGGGATGGAGGCGGGCGGGCGTGCCATGTTCTACCACGCTTCGTTAAAGTTGGTGTAAGACAGCGCACTTATTTAGGTACTCACGAGCTCGAACTTTGCCTTGCCGCCAGGAGTTACTCGTATGGGCTGAATACCTTCTTCTCCTGATACCCCATCGTAAAACCTAAGGAAAGTCTGATGAGGCTGGACACCTTTTCCGCCCTCGCCCTCCTCTGTTATTTGGAAGGTAAGTTTGAAAGTATCAGATGATGAGAGCGTCAAAGGCTCGGGTTTTTGAGTTGTGGTAAACCTAACAGAAGCTGAGTATCCTACAATTGGTATGTGACACTGTAATCTGCTGTACTCACGTCTCAGTTCGGAGTGTAGTCGCATTGGAAGATGAAATTGTGAAACGAGGGGACTGAAGAGTCAGTTTTGCAGCCTGAACTGAAGCTGCAAGCAGCAGCCATGAGAATATCACGAACATGGTGAAGTACAGAGAAACAGTTGTGGCTGCGCGAAGCCAGCGTTACGCGACTGCTGGCGACGTGTCAACCTCAGCGGCGTTTCAGAATCCCACCCAACTATATAACACAAATTGTTCGATTCGAATTAACAAAAAAAAAAAAAGAGAGAGAGAGAGAAAACATGGCGGAATAAATAGCCAAAATGCAACTGCATACAAGCCAAGCCAGTAGGCAAAATATTAAAAAATGAGACCCCACCGTGGTTCGAACACGGGACCGCACGATCTGCAATCGTATGCTCTACCACTGAGCTATGGAGTCGTTGATGTCGGCGCCCAATGAGGTAATTCTTATTTCGGTGCACTCGGAGTCTGAAAGGTCCTGCACAACGCGGTCTTGCATAGACGCGTCACCGACCATTTACTTGAGTGACTATCTGCCCAATATGACTGACGTCGAAATGAAACCAGCAGAAGAAAAGAAGGAGGACAAGAAAGACGAAAAGAAAGACAACAAAGCAGAGAAGAAGGAAGAGATCAAACCAGTACCCCTTTCCCCAACTGCAGAAATCAAGTTCAATGTTACCCTCATCGAGAAGGCAGTCTCTACTCTGGAACCACGATTCACCCATCGCGTTTTGCGCTCGTTGATGACACTTCGCAAGCGCGTAACAGATAAAGTATTATGCGATGCTATCGAGGAAATCTATCCAAAAGGTATGGCGTGTGGCTTCACATACTGTCCTATGTTTCATTCGTTCTCGTACTCTAGATTCACCAGTAAAGGCAACCTTACTTGCCTGGATTCCTGTTACCACTGTAGCAGATATTTCTATGGACATCGATACCAGTGCAGCACCTCAGCCCCCGAAGCCCACCGTCGACCCTGTACATGAAGCTGAGATGTATATCCGTCTCCTCATCATTCACCATCTCCATACGTCTCCGAGCACGTATGGTAAATCGATAGAGCTTTCTCTGGAAAGTGTAGAGAAGATGCAAGCTCTTAACCGTCGAAGTATGGATCCCATCGCAGCCAAAATCTGGTTTGCAGTCGAGAGGTCGTATGAGTTGGGTGGTGAGTTAGCGGATGCTAGACCGTAAGTTAACAAGTTTCTTGTGCACGCAAAGTCTCATAAAAAGCCTAGGTTGTTCCTTGCCGCTCAACGCACTGCATCTCTGCGCCACGACGACGACACGCAAGCCTCTTTGATCAATCGGCTCCTGCGCAATTACGTGCACTATAACCTTTACGACCAAGCGGATAAACTAGTCTCAAAAACGACATTCCCAGTCTCTGCACCCAATTCGCAGTATGCCCGTTATCACTATTACCTTGGTCGGATCAAAGTCGTGCAGTTGAACTACACTGCAGCCCACACTAACCTACAACAGGCAATCAGACGTGCACCACCAGCGAAGACTGCTCCAGGCTTCTATCAAGCAATGCACAAATTTTTCGTTCTAGTGGAACTCCTCATGGGGGACATTCCTGATAGAAGCATTTTTAGGCATCCTGTGCTCGAGAAAGCCCTGAACGCATATTTCGAGATTGTGAAAGGTTAGTACTTACTTGAAATTCTAGAAATTCACTACAATGTCTTCTGGTTCATTACAGCTGTCCGCACCGGATCACTTTCGCAATTCCAGTCCACGCTCAATAAGCATGCGTCTCAATTTGAAGCTGATAAAACGTACACCCTAATTGTGCGTCTCCGACAAAACGTAATCAAGACTGGGATCCGACGACTGTCCTTGTCATACTCCCGTATATCGCTTCGAGACATTTGCTTGAAGCTCCACCTCGACTCCGAAGAGGATGCCGAGTATATCGTTGGTAAAGCTATACGAGATGGAGTAATTGAGGGCAGGATCGTTCACCAACAGGGATGGATGGAATGTGGCAGCCAAAAAGACGGATACGGTCCCGAAGTTAGCGAAATTTTCTCCAGGCGGATTGGATACTGCCTTGAACTGCATAACCAAAGTGTGAAGGTAAGTTCCGCAGCGTTTCTTCGCCCTTGCTCTATCGTGACACTGATAAACCGCTAACTACTACTACTAGGCTATGCGCTATCCACTTAACGCTCATCGGAAGGAGCTAGCAGCTGCGGAGGGAGCTAGAGAGCGGGAGAAGGAATTGGCTAAGGAAATACAAGAGGGCGATTTAGATGATGACGATCCTGCTGGCCTGGGTGAAGGATACTGATTGCTGTCCTGTGAGATACTTCTTCCATATTCTAGAAAGGTGATCACCACATGCTCCAAACTCCATGGCGTCGATGTATTTTCATGTAGAAATTTGAAGACCAGCCTTCCTAAGATTACTATTTACTGATGTCCGACTGTCACACTGCGTATACTGACTAGTCTTCCTTTCCGACAGTCACTGTAGCTTTAACTCTCATCCGTTCCGTTCGGAACGCAGTGAGGTTTATGTCACGTGCTTTCGGTCTCGCGGTGCACATTTTTTAACGACAGCGGGCGAAGACATGCTCCGCGTAACTGCTCCGTTCTCTCTGCTGTTTCGCAAATCCTGAAGCTGACATTGCATTTCAAGCGCAAAGATAGCGCCGAAACCAGTATCCGCTCTGCATCACCGGCCAAGTATTTTCACTAGATCTCTTATCGATGTCGCTGTTCGCGCGTCTCTGGCAGCGTATAGGAACTGGGGTAAGCCCCCCAAACCCGAATCACTACCGGTGTTGAGTTCTAACCAATGCATGCTCTGTCAATGGCATAGGCTCGTTTTGTAGGGAAAGACTTGGAAGGTTAGCGCCATTTGCGCTTCTTTATTTCTGTCCCCCGCAAATCAAGCACATGTCACTTCAGGAAATAAATTTTACGAGCGCCCTAGCTCGACAGATGGTATTCTTTCATTGTAGACCTGTGCCGAGCAGCGGTTGGTTGATTACAATGATAACAGATCCACTGAGGACAAAACGTTCGGTAAAATACAGAAATCCGGACGATATGTGGCATTACATAGGTGGAGGGAGGCGACTACCAGGTATATGGGCATGACATCAGTCCTGAAAACCCTTTCACATCTAATGTAGAATTGCGTCACAGTGCAGTGGTCAACGTGGTTAACGCACACTCGCCCTAACCCTCCAACCATAGAGGTAAGATTAGGTTTCGATGACGAATGCACTTGTCTTGACGCTTCTGGACTCGAGGAACTCCACTTTGACTTAGCACGCCAGCAACGTGTAGTCCTGAATGCTGCTATACTAGAAGCTAAGGATCGGGATGAGCGCGCAAGGACTGCCATAGGTCCAGAGGATCCCCCTACCCTACCTCACCTTGAAGATTCAAGGAGCCGCACCGAAATTCCGGAAGGACTGGGACGCTTAGACCCAGTTTCACAGGAGCCAACCCGTGTAAATCCTCCCCGTGCCCCCGGAAACGCCAAGGAGCATATGAAAGGTACGGAAGGCGTGTCAAGACCAAGACATCATGCAACCTCGGACGAGCCCCAGCCTTGGGTGCCGAAAAGTCGTGCTAGATAAAAACTGGTCCCCATTATGTGTTATACATTTATTTCTGGAAAGCTAGCTGACGGGGCGTCATCGGCAAGAATGTATACTTCTGATTATTAACAGCCTTTTTTTTTCTTTTTACAAGAGTGGCTAGTAAGCTTGACCTACTCATGGTGTCAAGCCGTCGACGTGGCAATCACTGGCTGCACCGACCGCGAGTACTGTAACTCCGGTAATATCGGTCACCTGTCACGGGCCGAGTCCGGTCACTAGTTGAAATCTTAAGACACAATTCAAGTTGGCAGGTTTGACAGGGCACAGCCGGCAATGGTCCCACCAATGCGACATCCAAAGGCAGTCTTTAGGCATGAGCCATCCATGTTTCACATAGCCCTCTCTACATGATGGTATCCGACCGGCATAATCAGATACTGACGCGCGTCGTGCGTGCACTTCACTTGCAACTAGGATAGATATACTATTATTGATTTGCCACAAAGTTGGGCTAGTGTTGTACAAAAAATGTAAGTTTAAACTTTTCTACTACAAGTGTGACCATTCATCTGGTTTAATTACCCCTCCAGGTGTGATAGATATCTCAGAAGTTTCTGTCGATCAACAAGCTTATCAAACCCCAAAGATTCATTTCCCATGTCATCAGTGATCCAAAATTAATTGGATGATGACTTAACGAGACCACGAAAATACTCATTTTGCACTGTGTATACACACAGCAAGATATCAAGCCGTACTTTTCCCAACTTGGATTGCACAAGGTCTCAAGGTTTCAACTCTCTAGCAACTAGCAAAAATCATTTTCAAGTGTTCGTCAAAACGTCGCAGGTTGCACAGTGTTTTGAGCGGTTTTTGTTCAGCTTCACCTATAAACATACACATCAAGAAGTGAGTTGTTCTATAGACTTTTCTACTAGGCCCTCCGAAATCGGGGAGCTTTCGATCCATCAAGAGAACATATTTCAATCTATCCTCATTCACAGACGATATTGCTTCTAGAAAACCTTCGCCGCGTGTCCAACAATCCAATCCATCCAAATATAATCAGTGTGGCAGAGGACATGATCCACACAGCAATCAGGTCGCTTGAGTCTACTCACAAATGCATCGATTTTTCCCATGCATGTGGGCCACTGTTCCGATTGCAGCCGCACTCATTGCTGGTAGCCCATCAGGTGATGATGGTTTAGAATCTTTGGATGTCTCACAGAGTTGTTGTTCTATATGAATGATAACCACAGCTCTCAGTATCCCCAAGACTACTTGTTGTATATCAAGTACATGGCCATCCAGGTCTGACACTGCAGCATAGCTCGGGCCAACTTTTCTGCCTACCAATCGGCGTTTTATGATAGCTACACCAAAATGTATGATCCCACAAGGCCTCTCAACCGACGTACCTCAGTACGTATGCTGTTGATTTTGAACACCGTGGACTAGGTTCCGGCGATATGACCACGGCATTCGCAGGTTAGAAAGATCTACAAAACTGAGGGCAGTGCACATTTTTATCGGTTTCGTTCTATTGTACCACGAACCTATACACTTCGGATGGAATAGTCTGAGGCCTGAACTTTATTATGGGAAAGGACTCATCATGATTAAACTAATACCAGCGTGGTGTAGTGTCTGCAACTATTTTTAGAAAGCGGTGCGGATCTTTTCCAGAAAAGCTGCTACAACATTTGAAGGCGCTCAGCGGCTGAGCGAGCTGATCAGACATCGCTCGGGGGGCAAGAACACCTGTGGTTATTAATCAGTCAACACCAACACTTGTGATTTTTTGCTTTATGGATTTCGATGCTGGGGCTGTCTTACAAGGGCAAAGGCATCGGCATCACTGTCTCACCAACGCACCAGCGTCTGTAGCCTGAGTTACCCACTTTTCTTTCGAAATCAGGTTCTCACTTGCAGGCTATGACACAAAAGCCTTATTACCGTGAAACTCCCTGGGATGAGAGTAGGAATGGAGGTGAAATAAAATTACATTGTAATTCTGACTTTTGACAACAGATTCTTTGACGACCGCTGAATATGATGCAATGCGGCAGTGTTTGTATGTAAAATTGCAACTGAAATACAAGGTAATTGTCATGACCTCCTTTAATTGTCTCTAATGCGTGATAATTCTATTCAGTCGAATCATGTCAGTTTTCCATATTCTTTTCACCTTGTAGCTGAGCTATTTTGAAGTTTTTCCGACGACATTTTGCCATTAGTCCATCGCGAGTTCCTCGATTTCCATGGGCGTCAGGGATGCCCGGCTGTGCTGTGGCCAAAGTGTTCACAATCATAGAAGCATTCCGCGATTACAACAGTATTTTTTCCCCTATTGGTGCACACCTTATGAGCGTGTATGGACACTGCAATGAGCTTTATATGGCTTCGCTCATGCCAACTAGTCCAGGTTACCGGACTGGTCCTCGCGAGGGGGAAATTCAGCATTGAATCTCAGAATTGCAACTTATTGGTATGTTCATGTTCACAAGGAACCCATTCAAAACTTTGGCATCTCACATCTTATGGTGACAATAGTAGGCTACAATACTGCCAATGTGGGAGTTTTGGCTATTCAAAGTATCGGCAATGGGGGTAGCTACGACGGACATTATCTAGCTCAATGTTCCTTACCTATTGTAGCACGTTTGGCATTATCCTGGATTAATTGTTGGTGCGCAATCATTCCTTTGGGACAAGGTGCGTGTTTTCACAGCAGTGTGACCTCACCTCACAGGTGTAATACAAATCTCAGCCTGAGTATGCTGTTTATCATATCCGAGACACGGACTCAGGCCAGAGGTATCTGCTGTAATATGGAGCCTTTCCTATGCCAGAGGTACGTACAATGCCTGCACACTGATTGACGCACACGTGTAACCCCTATTCCTTGTCCAGTATGGTTTCCTTCGTCCTTGCATTTTCGGCGGAGTGTTGGGCTATGAAAATGGAACGACATTGCCAGTGATAAACCCGTATCAATAGGAGGAAAATTGTCTATCAAAAAGGTGCCATACTTATCCATGTCTATGCCTTGAGTGTAACTATGGTAAATGTATTTGTGGGGATTCCTTCTAAGGACTACTAAACACACTTTTGGTTTGCTGCGGCTGTTGTGCTAACTTACTAAGGCACCTTTTGCCATGGAAACGATTCAAATATTTTCTCAAGTAGGCTCGCTGATACTTGATTGACACGATGAATTGTATGAAAGAATCAAAACAAAGGCCTAGGATCCATCCATTGTACTGCAACTTGAAGAGCGCCCAAAAAGTTTTGGCGCTGAATGCATAATCTTCGCACGAAAATGGAATCTCAGATCTCAGCAAACAAAATTCAAGATATAGCCTCAACTCTCCTCTTAAATAAAAACTCGAGTACAACAATTATAAGTACACTGCATCGAATCGATCTTTGGTCGTACACAAATTCCCAAAAAATATCATGATGACTCAAGTTTTAGGATTGAATGTAGAGTATGTCCTCCGTTTCTTACTACTTTTTTCGATGCAGCCAGTGAGTGCTGAAAGTTTAAATGTCATAAATAAGGACGCACGGGGTGCCTGGTTGGACTGCTGGGGTCTGTGGCTGTGGGGCAGAGCTGCATCGAGCTTCATATAATATGAATTCTGAACGAAAGTTGAGCTAACGCACCTCTCTTGCTTCCCTTTGTTGGGTGGCTTTGGTGCAGGTGGCTTTGGTGCAGCTGCCTTTGTTCTATTGTTTGGACCACGACGACGATAGGCGTTGCTATTATCGGGCTTGAATTTCTGAGGCAAGCCCACATCAAAAATTTCCTCACCGGCTGGTTTGTGCTCGATCGCTACAGGAGCCAAACGAGTCTGATTCTAAGTCGGAACCGGATGTTTGGTCGTCACTGCCACTGCCACTGCCACTACGTTTCAATTTTTGTTCTTTAGAAACGTCCGTAATGGACCTGAACTAAAGTGAGCTGATCACGGTTTAGCTGAAATTGGGGGCAGAGTACCTAGAGGCAGCTCCTTCTGGTTTTTGGGAAGACATCATACAATGAGAGTAGGTGTTGGTTTGCTTTGGCGCTGCAGGGAAAGCATCTTATAAGATGTGATAAGGAGAAACTGGCGCGTTCCGAATTAAAGCCTCCTGGCGCCTGTAGTTGATCTGTTCCCAACTTGGACATGCTTCTTAGGCGCTTGAGCGCTTGAGCAATGATTATCAGGCGCTTCATGATAAGTATGTCCTTATTCTGGAAGGAAGAACCCTGAGCTTATACCAGGCTACTACTCCAGTCAATCACTCATAGACGCATACTGGATCCGCATCGGTGGACGACGCTGAGCGTCAATGCACACATGTAACCCCTATCCACTATCCAGTATGGTTTTCTTTGTCTTTGCATTGGTTATTCTTTCCAGCATCGCCAGTCGCGTTCCCATGAACTTTACAGTAGCCATATCAATGCTTTATCGCATGGTAGTGCATATCACAAAGAACACAATGTTACTAGAACTGCTAAACGATGCATGACATCAGACGCGTACTGCTCAGGTAGGGTGGGGAAGTTACTGCAAGTGATTGTGAGCGCTATGGAAATGGAAGGACATTGCCAATGATAAACGTCGATAAACTCCCCCAACGGCATGTTGATCTCACACATCAATTGAGGACAGCTGATTATCGAAAAAACCTGTACCTATGCCCATCTGCACTTTGTATTTAACTACTGTCGTTAACCGTCAGTTCGGATGGGTAAGGTACTGCAATCTCAGTCTCAAAAAGTTCAGGTGCGCCACACTCAAAATCATGTTCAAACAGTGATAGTGCCGAGCGGAGCTCTAACTCGGCTTGTGTGACCTCTGTGACGTCCGAATAGCCCCCCCCCGCCCCCATCTGAGCTGACGGTTAACGACAGTATAGGAAATATATCATTCTACTTTTATTCTCAGCGACTGTTATGCATCAAGTCCATTTCCCCCTCAGACAAACTCACTGATCTTTGATTTACGGACTAGGTATAAGAAAACAAAGGCCGGGAGCAAGGACATAGGATGCATGTATTGTACACAAGCTGCTAGTAGTTAATATTCATACCAAACTGGCGGTCACGGTTGACAAACAAAATCTGATGCTACTCTTGATAAACACTCAACTACAACAACCTTTAGCTTGCTATGAATACACCTTTGGTTGGAAGACATCCCCAGAGTAACATCGTCGACGTCATTTTTTGCTTGGAGGATCGTGTAGAGGATATCTATTCTGTTTCTTATCAGTCGTATCAGTTTTTCTGATATGGCCCAGTGAGCGCTGGAAGCCTATATTCGACAAATAAAAACGTACCCGGCGTTCTTGTTTGTTTGGGTCTGTGTGGAACGGCTGCCAAGAATGCGAGTGATCAGACTGTACACCGACCTTGATGGTACTTGATTCAACGCACATATTTTTGTCCTTTGCCTTGTCTTTGCCTTCGACTTCCAAGTCAGGAGCTGTACTCTTTTGAGACGTTGGTGGTCCACGACGGCGAAATTCATGGCTATTTTCGGGCGAAATTCAGAGGCAATGCTCTATAAAAAAGATGGGGGGAATATACAAACCCCTGAGCCCTAGCAGGTTTTCCGAGTACTTAGATTGCAAAAAACAGTAAGCATCGTAAATAGCTCACGAGCGAGAACTACGTCCATTACTATAGTCGGTGTCTGTGCCGGAATCGTTGGATGCTTGGTCGTCACTGTGAATGTCACTGTTTGGTTCTACAGCAAGATCCATTTCGGACCTATACTAGCAGTGAGTCCACTGTGGAGAAGCTGCAATTTGAGCCAAAGTACCTGGAAGGGGTAGCCTCTGGCTCTATAGATGGCGTCATCCTAGGAGAGTAGGTGATAGTGATGGTAAGCGTTGGTTGGCAGGCATCTTATAGGATGGTAAAGATAAGCAGAGAGTAGCGCTGCTGTATGCATCTGGTGCTCCTCCACTTGACGCTCCTCGATCAAATTTTCTGGCGCCTTTCATTGGGAAGAGATTTCTCAAGTGTTGCTTCCTGAGGCGCTTGAGCGATAGGGATATGACAGCATGTAGTTTGTTTTGAATGAGATTCTTGAAAGGTCTAATAAGGAATGTTATTTCCCTACCCGACAGGTTGTCGAATGCGGCCATTTAACTATTTGCTAGTGACAGTTCAAAAAGGTACATTGCAAGTACTCATAGTATATCTCTCAAGGTGGATCTTTTCCGATGAATTATGCACCTTTCAAACCCATCTCGGATTGAAGAATTAAGAGGTGGTTGTCTCGTCCCGCATTTCTTTACACGTCAAACCTGTGAGCACCGAGTATGTAACGTCTCGTAGGGCCGGAACAGTTGTGAACGGTCTGCTTATAGGATACTATATCGAATCACCGTAAAAAGGCGGTGAATCGTATTCCAGAAGGCGCTGTGTTGTTCTCCACATCGTTCCGACACGGTGTGTATTAAGAACCTGCCGCGGCGGCTATAGCTAATATAGGCTGTGTTTCAGTGTTCCACTGAATCACTGCACTGCCGATCGAAATCGGTCTTTCAATTCTACGACCATGTGCGTACAACAGCCGTGCATAATGGGACTATGGCGGTATATATAATATAAGTACGCAAGTCTTCCACTGGCATCGACGCTTTCTAACTTACAATGTCGCAGGACCTCCAGACAAAATCTGACTCGGATATTTCTATCAGTACATCCCCCAGAGTCCTTACTTGTCCAGACACAAACACGTGTTACTTGAAGCTTAATCCGACTACTTCTTTGTGCACTGGGAGGTATGCGAAAACGGAAACGTGCGTTCGATGATTGATATAACCTTTTTCCTATGCTGAAAAACATGTTGCTTCACAGTGTGGAACCTAGTCATACCACTGTAACCCCGGGCCTCTCAACCAAGTAACTATTGATCCTTTGCCAAAGTCTTTTCTAGGTGGCTTATTGAAACTGCATTCTAGGACTGCCTCATTACCCCCCACTTGGTCATCGTTTATTCACCCCGAAGGACAGCGATATTATTATTGTGATGGCTTGAAACTCCGCGTCGTGACCGAAGAAAACATGGACGACCCGCATGTAGCTACGGCTGTATCATTCTGCGTGAAATGGATAGAGGACACTCTGTGGCAAAGAAACATAGAGCTGCCAGACTCTGCGGAGCTTTTCCTTCAACTAGAAGATACCCAAGAGAACTCATGCAGCTATTATTTCGTGGACCATGCATCTCGCACAGAATTTTGGATTGACAAGATGGACACCGAGTCACTGGATATGGATCCAGTAGTCTCAGCTTCGCACCTGAGTTTGTTTTTACAAATTATCTGAACTAAATTTTTTGCTTACTTCTCTTCAGATCTAGCACTGGAGAAACTATATTGGACACATGTTGAATTCTTCCCCATGCACTTGGAATCTCGTCTACCAAAAGAAATCGTTGATAGTATCATTGATGTTTTTTCACACGGTCAAGCCGGTAAGGTGACTGCTATCCAGTTGGTTTTCATTCAACTGAAACAATCCATTCAAAGACCGCATGTCGTCCGATTCCTCGACTTTTCCATATACCACAGATCAATGCGCACAACTTTTAGTGCTATTAAACAGCAGGCAAGGTATGACCCGTGTTTGATTGCCTCTTTCCGACTTAGCTCATTTGTCAACGCTTTCGTTTGATAGGTCACAATCTGAACGGATACACTATCTGTTTCGTGGGTAAGTGCTTCAAGGAACGCTATTTATTTAGTATTGCCGCTGATAACTGTTTTTAGCACGCCTATGGAACGCTATCTGTGAGTATAACAATATGCACTTTATGTCCGGATTACTCACTTTTCATTTAGGTCATCATCGATTTACCAGCTATTATGGTCAGGATGTTGCACAACTAGATAGAGAACAAGCCATGCTACCATCAGACACCCCTGACCATCACTGGCTGACCACTGCTTGCGATTGGATGCTGTGGAACATGCCCAGTTTTCATATAGAAAAACTCAATAAGCTTTTCGTCGATAACCAAGTGTATGTAGACCAGTGGTGCCTCGTCATATCTGCATGTTTGAGTGGTTGGAGCTCAACATTGTCACGGGTACGCTACTCCTTTTAGGATTTGGGAAGTGTGGACTAAAGCAGATATTTTGTTCCACGCAGGTTTCCTTGGCACTCATGTGAGTTTGACGGTGTTTTGCAATTAATATCTCATTTCTCTAAACACTCATCTTCTAGCGCCGATATCCTACTTTGCATGGTACCAGGAGCATCCATGACGCTGGCACTCTTATCAATAGTGGCATGTTGTGCCAGTATCACATCGGGATCTGTACTTCTTTTACGACACCAAGGCCTCGCGGAGGCTAGCGCGTCTACAGCTGTAGGTTTAATATCGAAGCTCACAGTGCTGCGCAATCAGCTCATGCATCACCATTCAGGCAATTTATCTCCGAGATGCAAAGTCGAAGACGTATGGCTTCCTTCCTTCCGCAGTCATTTTTAGCCTACCCAATGCCCTCTACATGTGGAGCCTTGGCTTTCTCGCCGTTCACGTTATCTTTCTTATGTCTCATTTCTTCAACGCCGGGGTTGTCATCGCTGTTATCTTCCTAATGGTTAGCATGGTCTGTGCAATTTTACGTTTCACCTCTCCGGATCAAGATTCCTCGTCACTCAGCCAGCTTCTCAAACCATGGTCGTGGTTCCAGAGGGTCCTTCAACAAGAATGTAGTATTGTATAAAAGTATAAAAACAAATAATCTGTAGCTTGTACTCTTGTTAATAATATTCTATCCACCTCCGAGGCTACTTTCGCTGCGGTTTGAAGGCGTTCGTGATGTAAATGTTGGCGGAGGAGGTAAAAGTGTATTTTCTTTCATTATTCGAGCCTCTCGTGCATGAGCTTGCCGCACGTAAGCGTACCTCTGGAAATGGTTGAGTGCTTGCAAAAATATAACTCCGACCTATGACAAAAAAAGGGAGGGGTCATGTCCGTGTCAGACTTGGGTGAATGAGAACCATCCGAAACTTACAGGGTATCGGCGTAACATGTCTAATATGTCAACAGTCGTATCTCGTATTGACTCTTGCTGATGGAAAAGACAAAAGCTCAGCGGCTGCAGACCACCCGTGTGAGGTGGAGCATAAGCCAGAAGCTACAAATAAAACTAATCATTACTATCGCGGGAGTAGATAAGGCAGGTGGACTCCTGACCTCGACGACCTGGTCATATGACCGCATGTTTTCAGATATCGTGCGCACAATTAGTTCTACCTCAGCGTCTGCGATACTTTTAGCCTGACGAAGTCGAAACATCTGATGTAGAAGGTCGAATCCTTGAATAGCATTTGTAGATTGTGATTTCCTGAAATCCTGTAACGTATTAATGTATTGAATGTAGTGTCACCAATCAAAAACAGACGCGCTTACCGCAACACAATACTGGTAAGATTGAGTTCTGCGCCAGCCCTCTATACGAGCGGCATTGGAAACAAGCTCCTTGTTACCAGACGCCTCATCAGGGAAAAAAATTCCGCTACCAAGGTGTCCATCCTTAAAAGGGGTACAGGTATAACTGACTTGGGTTGATCCAAGTGCGATCTCCTCGTAGCGCGCAGCGAGACGCACGAAACGCGCTATATACTCTGTAAACCGCATTCGGACCAGCTTCTCTCCAAAGTGATAAGTAATGGCAGAAATAACCTGTAGATAAGACAAAACACATTTAGCCAACTGCCCATTTTGACATCTTTAAATGAATAAGGGTCGCTACTAACGTCCTCGATAAATATATTGTCCAGGCTGTCACCTTTCGCGGAGTAGTCGGCCTTTTGGGCTTCTTTGCCATCCCTAGTAGCTATTCGAGCGATATCGTCTTCGCTTCCCACTGAAGATTCAGCTTTAATTGTGCCTGACCGCGTCACCAGAGGAATAATAGCTGGGGGTGTAGTGGTAGGTGGGAACGATGTAAGGATATCTTTTGAGACAACTACTCGGCCAGTTCCAATATCCATAAGAAGGTCCCAAGAACCTGACGACTCAAATATTGGGTTTGTTACACCTGCTATGTAGGCTGGGCTGTTATATGAATAAAAGGTTCAATCATCGTCACCAGACACAGATATCAGTATATATCGAATCAGATGAAGCTGGGCACTAACGTTGATTCCCACTCCTCCCCTCCTGCCAAGCCAGCATACGGAAACGCGCGCTCAATAAATCCCCTCAGTATAGCTCCACACCCTGAGCCAAGGGCACACGCAGACAAGACATAACTAGCCACCTGCCCTGCAGGTATATTATGGCCCAAAAAGAGCACACGTTTACCGGTCACGAGGGCATTGAACAAGATAATGATAGGGTGAGTGAGGCTGCCGTTGGTATGAAGGTGTGGGTGCAGCGGTCCAGAGACGCTCACGATGGGGGAGGAAAATGTTTGAATTAACTGGATTAGTGAATACTGTGATAGAGTCCTGGGTCAGTAACACGCCATGCGTAGTCATTGGTTTGAGGATGTAACTTACATCTCCCACTTCCTCTGGGAAAGTGGACAAAGGGATTTTAATGGGTAACTGATGTCCTTTGTAGACAATAGTAGTCTGATAAAAATGGGTATCTTTGGAAATGCCAGAACGAAGATGGGAGTCATAAGCGGTTGGAATAGTCCCAACGTGTGTGTTGTTCTCTCTCCCTGGTGGTGCATGGGATGAGGATGATGAGGCGTCAGTTGACTTTCGCCCGCGACTGGCCAAGGTACTACTCCCTCCTGAAATGATACTACCAGGATCACCCCCAATAGCGACCCCAACTTGACTATCCAGTACACTCTCATCTCCAACCCACACTGCGCTTCCTCCGAGTGAGAAAGAGGTATCAGAAGGTGGCGTTACACTTCTGTGTGGAATACTTTTTGAGCTGCTGTGAGTTCCTGAGCGTGCCCGGCTGCTAGCGATGGGTTCTCGATTTCGCGGGATGGTTCCTTCCTCGAAGCTCGAATGCGAACTAGGAGAAGAATCTGTTTTATGTTGTTGCTTCGGGCGACTACCATTGGACCAATTTGCGGCAGCATCCATAGTCGGCCTATATTGTGCAAGCTTCTCTGCGAATATGTCCTTCCGTTCTGTGGCTCGCATCACGAGTTTCTCTGCGCGAGTCAAGGTAGGCGCAGCCATTATATCCATGAAATTTATGGCATCAAAAAGACGTGCGAGGCAATCTTGAGACGGATGTGAAAAGTAGTCATCGAGTGCAAGAAGAAGAACTGGCTAGAGACGGGGTATCCGGGTCTCAGATAGCTATTTTCAAGGTCAATTAGTAGAATCGGGATAGCTTACCTTGAATATCTGGATAAATGGATGTCGAGTACAGATGGCCATAGCCTTAACAACAGCACCTCTGTAGTAGAAATGGTTAGTTGCATACGCTAGTGCATGGCTGAGGTGAGACAGCTAAAAGTGGACGCGTACCTTCTTACTGACTTATCGTGTTTTGTTCTCACTAAATTCAAGACATACAGAAGCTCGGGCTGGCTTCCGTCACGACTCTGTTTGTCTCCGTTCGGTTCTGGTGTTTCGAGGGCAAGCACGGGGGCTATGGTGTTGAATGGTGTCTGGTTTAGGAAGAAGATTGTCCAATCTTCTAGATGTCTTTCTGCTCCATCAGGAAGCATCAAGTTTGCGAGTAGCCTGGGGAATAAAACTTGTTAAACAAAAGCTGAATGAGATATAGTGAGCTGGGTCATACCCTTCATCTGTCCCAAGGGGTTGCGGAAACTGATATGTGAGTTGGGCGCCGCTATCAATGTCAAATTCGGCGAGGAGGACGAAGGAGCAGTGTTGGCCCTTGCCGGTCATGGTGGTGTGGTGGATGTGGAGAAAGGATATGGATATCGTAGAAAAGATCACGCTCGGACAAGAGTTCACCAAAGAAACATAGTTCGAAGACAGAAAAATATCACAGCGCTGCACTGGTTCAGCTTCAAAGTTCAAACAGACAAGCTTTGCCCGACAACGCGAGAATGGTGGACGGTGCTATTATGAATTTCCTTTTTTGGACCTGCACATACAGCAGCGACGAACATGACATTCAAGCATCTAGACACCGCGATGGCTATCTCCAATAGTAAACTATATACAGGCATTCCTACTTAGATGGAGATGCCAGCAATGTTTGCAACCGCGCTGTTGATCACTTCGAATAATGCACGCAGACGGTCACGGGTGCACTCTGGATAAGAAAGGGTGTAATGTGTTAATCATACATAGCAACCTGGGTGATGGCAGAAGCAGCAATTTGCAGAATATTCGCATACCGAAAAAAGACATGAGGGAAACTGGGTGAGACGACCTGCCTTGCTCTCTCTGCACTTCAAGCAATGAGTCAATTCTCTTCTCGATCGTCTCCTCTGTCGTGGTCCGCTCGTGGACTGTCCTGGCGACCGCCCAGGTGTGGGCATTTATAGATGCAGCCAGAAGCGCACTCCTAAGCTCTGAGATGCTAAATGTTAGCCACTAAATATGGTAATTCAGACCTCAAGGATAACCAGGAGCACTGGCTCCGCACAACTGAGCTCCAGGACTGCATACATACGCATATAGTCACCGCACCCCCCTTAAAAAGTGACCAACAACGTCACCTTCATACTCACTTCGCTGGAAAGCATCATCTCTCTGACTTTGTTCTCGAAAGGGGTCTGCAATGAAGGCAGCGTAGTCAAACGTCTTGCACGCCGTGTCGAGTTTTTGTTCAACGTTCTGACTCTTGTCTGGGGATCGGTCATCTGAATGTTGTTCATCCTCCCTGTCGCCGTCGTGTAACATAGCAGTTGGACTCGGAACTGGTTGGTTTTCCATACGAACAAGGTAAGGAAGAGGAAATGAGGTTCGATAGGACAGAAAGACAGAACGATGTGCGCTAAAACTCCCACTCTACAAATATTAGACGTGTTTAAGCACGTGACAGCTTTAGTATTTAGAGCCGATTCATCTCTCCAAGAAACACGACTTTGAGTTGAAGAATGATGCGAATGAAGATTGAATGACGTCGTTTACACAATACTAACCTAGCCTATCTCACAGTCACCGAGGAGCAGGTAACCCAGATGACACAGCTCCTATTTCTGTCAGCTCCGTGAGTGGATCCAGTTTTCCCATGAAATCGGGTAAGAAGGAAGCATCAGTGTACGGGCAGTGCACCGCTGGCGACCCCTTAAAGATCGGTGTATAAGTTGCGGCACATATCTCGAACTCAGTGAATTCGTCATATGATATTTCCACCGCATTTCGAGGGTTGCGGTCTCCTGCAGCAATGCGTTGCCGTGCCTACGGGAACCATCAATACAACCAGTTACAGATAAGGGTACCATAGACAAACCTGCGCAACAATTTTTGGATCTGGATTCAAATCCAAGAGACGCCTCGCAAACTTGGCTGCCGTGGCATGGTTATTCGCTTTGGCAAAGACACCGATAGCACTGCGCAGGGCAATCTGCATGTGCGGGGGTTGCAGCTTGCAGTGTGCAAAGTAGGCAGCTAACTCGAGACTTCTACGGACGTTCTCAGGCTCGTGTTGAGCTACCCGTCGTCTTTCCAGCTCGATTGAGACGCCAAGTAGATATTCCCGCGCAGCGGTAACGGTGTCGCGCCACTAAAGATACCGGTTAGACTAATAGTTTCCAGAAGTGTGACAGAATATATACCTCTTTAGCTTCGTTATCTGATGAAACGACAACAAGTAACAGCGCCTGCAAAACAGAACGGAAAGTTGTCTGTGCTTCTGGAAGCTTGTTTCCCGATACGAAACGATAGCCTTCTGATAATTCGCTGCGTATAGACTGTAAAGAACGAGCGGCCACAGGCAGTACTCGTCCAGGCGAGGACTCTGATGGGTTGCGTCTCACATGTAGTTGGAGAGGAGGTAACGAGGCAATAGGAGACAAATACGCATGCGATGAGCGATAGATAGACAGGAATAGTGGTTTGAGCAGAGCGAAATTAACAATGCCTAATTGGCGGTTCAGGAGCTAGGTTGCTGTTAGCATAAGTACACCAAACCACGACAATCAACTCACTTGCATGGCGGTGTCGAATGAGCCAGCTGCTACGTGATCTGCAGCAAATGGAGAGTTTCGGACCCAGAGCTCGGTTTCGCTTACACCAGGTGCAGCACCAGCTCCAAGGTCCTGATCAACGATGGCTTCATCTTCATCCTCTACATGCTTATTCTCCGCTTCTGTGCCATCCACATCAAGCTCCCATCCGCCTTCTTCAGGGTCGATATCGTCATGAATTTCTTCCTCTTTGGCCCACGCATCAAGAGCAGACGACGCAGCCGCACCGTTTGTATCAAAGCCATTGACGTGAGGAATGTCACCATCTGATTCCAGGCTTCCATTGGCCATCGCACGGTCGAAGAAACTTTCGCCACTAGCGACTATGGGCCAGGTGAGGGTAGTGGTGGGAGTAACGATGGGAGGTGGTTTTAACGTGGAGGTACCATATGAAGGGACATCATCGATATCTGCGTCAGTCAAACCAGCATCCTCTAAAATCTCATTAGCCAACTCATCCAGACCATTCGTTTTGGCAGTAAGATATGCCAGAGGGTCTAAAGGGCGCATATAACTATCAGTCTTTGAGAATGTTCCTGATTATGATGGAAACGCTCACAAAGACCAACATCTCGAAGGACCGTAACTCGGCCATGTACATCTCCAGCGTACAATGCGTTGTGAAATTTAGACATGGGATCACCTCTCGCGTCAGCAATCTTTTGCATTTTCGACAACTTGTCGGTACTCCCAGTAGCAAGATACAAGAAGGACAAGCGATCGAAGTTTTTCGTCTGCTGATAGGCCTTCTCAACAATCTAATAGAAAACACAGTCAGACGGCATGTACGGTTAGATATCCAAAGGAATAAAATAGACTGACCGCGTGATTACCTTGAGTAAGAGCTTGCTGAGCCAGACGATCCCAGCACTCTGGCCGGTCGATAGCTTTGGCGGTCTCTAACGCGACATCAAGGTTACCGCATTCAATGGCCAGATCGAAACGAGTGTTCTTGTCTTGGACAAAATGAAGTGCAATCTAAGTTTTGGGTGAGAGCCTGGGGGATATGTAGGCAAAAAAGGAAATACCTCGGGGAAACCTTTTTGCTGCAGGTACGCTATAATGCTTTGACCCAGCAAAGTTGAAGTTCGAATGATATGCAACATTTCCTCGTAATTATTGCGCAACAAAGCAAGTTTGAAACGATATTCTGTCGGATCAAACGTAATAGTCCGTGGTCGCGCTGAGCGATCCAGGCAATGGACCGTCTTGCCCTTGATCCGCGTCAAGTAAACAGGATTGTCGAGGGTACAGATAACACCGTGGTCACTAAACGAGTGATTAGGATTTAGTAGCATGATCGATCCAAAAAAAATGATAATATACACACCCTTGGGGAAGACAGTATTTTATGTGATTGAGCGTAGAGTAAATAAAGACGCCAGCATCATCCCATGCCCCTGACTTTATGCGGATAGTCTCGTGTATAAGACTATTTTGCGAGAAAGTCTTATTGGCAATGGTGATTGCTGGGGGGAAACACAGTTATTAGAAGAACTACGTGAATAATTAGTATAGATGACTCACTGTGTTTGCTCATTAATGCCACCAATTGTCCGTCTGCACTCCAGACTACATATTTCACGGGGGGGCTATTAAGATCAGCTATTGTCTTCTGTTGTTGAATATCGTATAATACTACTGAAGTTGTAGAGCTCAGGATCAAACTAGCGGTTCCTCCGTAGAATATTTCATTAGTTTGAACGGGAGGCTTAATGGTCTTGACAACCGAATTTGACAGGTCGCGAACCTCGATGAGCTATGTAAAGTGTAAAGCAATGTAACACTTGAACACTTTTCAAGAGCGTGGAAGCAAACGCTTACCTGGGTGGTCTTGTTCAATGCTGCGAACCTATTTCTAGCCACGAAGATGGCGCTGTGGGCAGTACCTCGTTTCCCATCGACAGAGGAATCTTTCACTTCCCCAATAGCTTGGGTAGGAAGTGAAGCCAACTCGAATAGCCCATTATCGGAGGATATGGTTGCAATGACAGCGCGTTCAGCGGGATTGAAACTTAACGTCCTTGGTGGAACATATGGGCTCCCAAATTTGCGCACGCTGAGTAACCCGATATCTGATCCAGAGTTGAAGTCGTAGGCACGGACATATTTGTCGCGGATATAGTATAAGGAATCAGCATGGACTGCAAAAGCTGGACGTTCACGTTCCAGTTTGAATACGATAAGACCATTATCGTGTCCTATATACCAGGAAGTCAACAAATAATGGTTTCAGTATCCCGGGAGAAACACACCAGCAGCAAAAAGATTAAGTTGAGGGTGAGCAGCCAAAACCCAGAACCGATCGTGCTCTCTCCTGAAAGTTTGAATAGCGGTCCTTTTAGCCAGATCCCAAACGCGAACAGTCTTGTCTTCTCCACATGAGACAATTAGTTCATGTTTGGGGTGGAAAACTGCACTGGATACGTTGTTGAAATGTCCCCTGCAAGAGTCGACTTCCCACGCTTTCGTTTCGCTCATTCTCCATATTTTGATGGTACGATCATCAGCCGCAGAAATAATCAAAGGAAGAGTAGGGTGGAATGTTGCAAAGTTTACTCCTCGGTCGTGTCCTTCCAGTACGTACTTGACGGTAGAGAATGTATCAAACGTTTCAAAATTACCGGGTGCAGTGTTGGGCGTATTTTTACGCAGACCAGATATATCCCATACGCGTACAGTCTGGTCCATGGAAGTTGACACAATGAGGTCTTCCTTAGGATGGAACTGAGCAGACATCACGTAGTGCGAGTGTCCAGTCAAAATCGCAATGCAATTACGAGAAGTACTGTTCCATATGCGAATAGTTTGATCATCAGAAGACGAGAGCTGGAAGCGAATCAATATCAATACTATTGCCACATATCTTGATCACTCACAATCCAGGGCATTTCATGATGAAATTGGACGGTGCGGACGTAGTCTAAGTGACCATGTAATGTGAAGAGGCACCGTCTGCTCTGAGGTTTGAGATCTACGCGAGGTCAGATAGAAAAAGAAACTTGAAATCCACGCGACTCACCCCAGACTTTGATCTTATAGTCGTCCCCTCCAGTCACTAACAGTGCTCTGCTCGGATGAATGGCGACCGCTCGGACAGGACCTGTAACGGATTCTCGTCGTGATATCTTCACAACAATACCAAGGAATGTTACCTTCATGTTCCTCGAATCTGTCTACCAAGACACCCATCCGGTAATTCCAGAGTTGCACGCTGCCATTGTGTAATGCGGCTGCAAGTAGTGGTTGAGTAGGATGAAACGCGAGCCCTGAGATAGTAATATGTCAAATAAGAACTTCTGATCTGCGAATACTGCACATACCCTTTACACGATTACTTTTGGACTCGAATTTTGTGAGCATAACCGACATCTTGGGAATGTGCAAAGCTGGCCCTTCGACGGTAATATTTTTTGTTATTGAGTGTTCTAACCAGTGCTGTACAAAAAATGGGCTCGCAAGCTAGAACGCCAGTGTATCGGTCGAGGTGAAAGGAAAGAGTCCTGTAGTCGTTTGTATACCGTGCGCTATGTGCACAGGCAGAACGGGCACGACGTGGCTGCAGCAGCGGAGTTGGAAAAAATCGAGAGATTATGAGTGGCACAAGTTACCGTAAACGTTGGAACTACACTGGCAACTCTTTGCGTATCGTTTTCATATATATGGACAACACTTGAAGTAAATTATAGGATATATAGAATTTTCAAGGCTCAGTACTAGAAATCATCGTCTATGGGCGTTTTGGGTCTGACACCATTCCTACAAAAGACCTGGTAAATCACTGCTAATGCTGTGCTTCGTTGGGTTCCTGATTTCACCATTGTCATTTAGCCCAGAAGTAATCAGAAAACTTCCAGATCGTCTCAGGTCGTTGCGGGGCAAGACCATAGTCATGTAACGTTTCTCATTGCCAGAATCACCGTAGCCTTCCTCATGATTCATAGTGACGGCACTCTCATAACTCAACGGTTCCACTTCGCACCCATCCCCCACCAACATAGGCATGTTTTGGGATGGCATCGTATGGTTACAGAGCTCAAAGAATGCGGGGTGAAAGCCATCTGTGTCTTCGATGGTAAAGAGCGCAATGCAGCTAAAGCCCGGGAGGTAAGTGACTTCGTTGCAGGATATCCTAATGCATTAACATAATCTAAAGGACTGTTAGGTTGAAAGAAGGAGGGAAGTACGGAAATTGGATGCTGCCCGTGGTTCCATCGAGGTCGAGAGACTCAGTAGACTCCGAAAGCTGGCCCGTCTTCTACTCCAGTGCCGTTCTTTGGAAGCCCATGATCGTGATAGAGTAACGCAAACGTTGCGTAACATCTCATCCAGCAGATATCCGTCAGCGCAGAGTGCCAATGGGATATGGCAAGCTCCTCCCGCTCCAGAACAGTTGTCCACGGGACAAGAAACACCGTGGCCTGCTTCAAAGGAACCTCCTTCGGGAAAAGGCTTGGGTGCGACGTCGCCACTGCCTGTTAATATCGAATTGCCCGCCCCTCATCATGGGTCAAACTGGGAGGATAACTCCTCGTCGTCATTCGATCTCGTTGACATATCCCAGTCGGACATTCGTGATATACTTCTCAGTCGTATCGGGCAGGTTGTATCCGTACCTCATGAAGTGCAAGAACCATATGACCTTTCCTATCAAGATTGTAGTCAAATGTCTGAAATAGCGTACGATTCGCTTGATTGCCAAGCCACGCTAAACTAACAGTGATTTCAGCGAGAGAAAGGTATCTGAAGAACATCCAGATCTTTTCCGCAGGCTTGACAAGAGTAGCTCTGTCTTCATATCAGAAGAGCCAAACAATGCTATGTCCCAATTCAACTCAATAGCTGGACCGTCTTATGATATGTCATCAACGTCCAAAATAGAAACAATCGTTGCCAAAGACATCCTATGCGCTTTATCTTCCCTCTATATAGATTATCGCCAAAGTATCGCTCGAGTTACGTCTCTGCCATCACCACTATATTCCCAACAAGCTTCTGAATCTACGGAGGATGCGGCAGAAGCCCGACTAGAGTATGCTATGTCCAAGTCGCAATTGCAGTTAACATTGGACGAAGGGAAGGTCTGGGATGAACTCGTAGACCCGCCAGGATTGTTTGAAGATGTAACAGGTGCAGCAGAAATAAGCCTTGCCCTACTCGCGGAAAAAAGCAGTATAATTTCCGAGTCTTACGAACGACGAACGCACCCTCCTTCTTTACAAACATACCAGGAATGTAGAGAAATCATACGTGCTATGGGCATACCGTGCATAGAGTCCACAGGTCCATTTGAAGCGGAAGCGCTGGCGTCCTCTCTAGTCATCAATGGATTTGCAGACTATGTCGCCAGTGAAGATACGGTGAAACCTTTTTGTGATCATTTTTGAAGTTATTAGCTAAACCATCATTAGGACGTCTTGGTATACGAAGCCCCTCTCATTCGGAACATTGCAAACCGTGAAGGACCCCTCATCGTGGTATCAGGATCAGACGTACGCTCTGTCTTACAGCTCGAACGCTCAAGCTATATCGACTTTGCTTTGCTTCTCGGAACTGATTTTTCTCAACGGATAAAGAATGTGGGTCCTCAGCGTGCACTCAAGTTCATAAGAGAGTATGGTTCGATAGAGAGAGTACTGGAACAAGAAATCAAGTACCCACCTCGCATGCCACTTCCGATATATCTCCGACAGGTTGAATTAGCTCGAACAGTCTTCCAGACTCTCCCTCCAGTACCAAATCCAGATCTTCTCCAAACTGCGGCTGGAGATACCACTCAAGTCTTTGAGATTTTGCAACGTTATAACTTACAACGACATATTACAAATCATTGGGATCACCAGACCACTCTGGCTGGCAATTACTTTGGAGATAATCCCACTGCATAGACCTGCAGATTTGTAGTCTATATCGAATGTAAATCTAGGAGAAAACGTTTCCCAAATAAACTTTATAAACTCGTGACGATAGCTATAGATCGCTTGATTAGCACCAGAAAGCAAATATACTATCGATGGAAAAGGTACAGCTACAACATACTGAGCAACGTCCAAAAAAGGTCCGGTACAATGTGAAAAATGGTATACATGCGACTAGTTGATCCTCTGTCATACTTCGTTCCGAAGCATGAGACTGAAGCAAGGCTCGCAAAATGGTTTGCTATCTCGCAAGAAGAAAGACGGATTCTCAAAAGGATTTTCACATCTCTGCAACCACAGTGTCAGATTCAAACCAACCAGACAGCTTGAGACTCACCGAGCAAACAAAACACTCCCAGCACCATTTCCCACCTAATGCCTCCACAGCACGAGTCCCGTCGCGTATGCTCTTCTTACATCGCTTGCACTTGGGCATACGCAACCTGACATGGCATGCTTCACAATATGGATGGCCTTTGTACACCGTGAAACCAACGTCGTCGTCTTCGAACATACCATCTCCCGTTACGCTCAGTTCACCCGTTCGTGTGCTCGCGCCTGAAGGAGCTAAGAACGGATCGCCGCACTCCGCACAGAAAAAGTGCTGTTCGTGATACGTCCGTTTCCCAAGGGCAGGATCATCTAATGTGATAAACCGCTCGTCGATGATAGACGTCTTGCAATGGTAACACCGAGGTGCAAAATTCTATAAGGAAATATATGATAAAAGTTTAGCGACTTATGTTATCGTTCTAAACGCCGTACATACCTCGTGATAATCAAGATGACAGTATGGGCGGCCTTCGTGTTCATATGACGACACGTGTTCAAGCAACTCATTACAGACCGTGCATTTAAAACATGCAGGATGCCACCGTAAACCCATTGCGCTCACAATCCGTCCTATGATAGGCCCACCACAGCCGCCGCACGCCAACTCGCCCGGACGTCGAATCGGAGGGGGAGGTAAGCCGCGTTTCGCACCCCCCTGCTCCTCGTAATGAGTATGTCTCGAGCCAAACTGGGGCTGATCTTGAGAGGATACTGCAGGAGGGAAAGCCTGGATGGACGGAATAGAAGGGTCCAGTACACCAAATGATGGCTCTGAGATGGACATCTTGGGTGTAGAGACGGTTATGTTAGGCTGGCCAGGATTAGAGACAGATATGCGGGGTGGGTCTGGAGAAGAAATACTGATCGTGGGGCCAAAATCATGGTCATCAGAGTCGTCTCCGTCGTCGTCGTCAGGGAGAGAGATTCTAGGTATATCAGGTCGTTGCTCCGCTTTCGCAGGTGAAGCTGGAGCTTCTATCTTTGGCGTTGCCGTATAGCTGTTAGTCCCATTGACAGGTGGAGCCCAGTGAGACTGACGGTCTGACTTATTTTGTTGTGTGGGTGCATGAGATACATTGATCGATGGGACGGATGAAGCAGGCTGTCGAATGGGGGACGGTGATCTGCGTAGGGAAGGAGGAGGAGCATCGTCGAGATTCACAAATTCCCTTTGTCTTCCGCTCATTGCCATGCTCGCATTCATTATTGGTGAGAATGGTTGGCTGGGTACGGTGGGAGTGCGAGGAAGGGGAGGTACGTGAGCAGGCCATGGGGGCTTGGTCGGAGAATTTCTTGTGGGCCCAGCTGGTTGACGATCGGGCTCGCGGTCCTCCTGGAGAGCCATTGAAGCCAAGCGTAATGTTAACGACTGTGTACCTTCTGCATGTTGTTCCGAATCGATGGGTGGCCGGGCTGCGGGAGGTTGAGGCAATGTAGCGGAACGCACTGGTCGGGTGCGTGTATTGGATTGCTTGGCCTCAGGGCTGGGTGGTAAAGAGGAATAGTCGTCAGTCTGTGCACGATTAATAATTGTCCTTGAACGCCCCGGTAAGTCGCGGATGCCATATTGTGGACTGGGCGTCCGTGCTTGCTCCACCCGGGTACCTTGTCCCATTCCATTCCTTTGTCTAAATTGATTCTCTTCATCAGAACTTATATCCGTGGAGGCCATTTCGTCTTCCTTTCCGGACGATGCGGGAACACGAGCATGAAGGGTCAACTTCCGCGTGATATTGCTACCAGAATTAGCTTTACTGATGTCTGGTGAAGTCGTTGGAGAGGCTGGCAACGGCCTTCGCGTGGAAAAGGACAAGCTCTTCTCCAACGTAAGCGGTACATTTTTAGGGCCGTCTGAGCGTTCGGAAAAGTCATTTATATTTGCTCCCACTCCAGAAACTGTACTTCTTCGCTCCATGTTTGTTTTACTGATACCAGAACTTGCGGGAGCAGGCGATGGATTTAAGTTCCGCTTCCATAGCGGAACGAATTTAGTTCCAGCAGGGATATTGCTTAGTTGACTAGCGGGCGCAGGCGGCATACTCTGCGACGAATCTGCAGCAGGGTTGGCAGGTTGATCTGCGTTATGGATGGAAGCATAGTTCTTCACCGGACTAGGTGTACGATTATGCAGATCCAAAGACCCATGCCTAACTGAGCGTGGCAATGGTGTCGGCAATGGTCTCCTCGAACCATGAGATGAAGTAGATGTTGGAGACGCAGCGGATATAGTATCCGCAGACGATGATGAAACCGAACTAGGTATAGTACTGGTGAGCACAACGGGACGAGACGGTGCAGGTGCCTGGATAAGCGGTGGTTGACGCGAGGGAGGAGGCATGGACTCGGGGCGTGGCTTCGGAGTGGGTAGTGGACGCCGAGACTGGTTAGCGGCAAACTGCGAACTGCTAGGTTGCGAAGTGTGGGGGATCGGGGCAGGAAAACTTGAAGGCATCATGCGACTCGGAAGTGGTGCAGGGACATATTGTGAACCTGTCGCTTTCGTTAATGATTTGTTGTATGCAATGGACTGGGAGTTAAATCCTGCTGGACCTATGCGCGGCTGAACAGCTGAAACGGCTTGCGTCTGCGTCTGCGATTGGGGCTGCGGTGTATACGGAGATTGTTGCACCTGAATCGGAGGCTGTGAATATCCTACCTGCTGAGAGTACGGGAGACGTTGCTGGGGCTGCTGAGACGTGTAAGAAAATCCATTCGACTGTAATGACCGCTGCTGAGGCTGTTGGGGCTGGTATACCCTTGGATCATAAGATTGGCCTGCAAGTTGGCTTGGAGCGGTATAGCTCGATGGTGGCTGCTGGGCATTCTGGTTGTAAGAGCTACGTTGGTAAAGATGGGAATTCGGATTAGGTTGCTGATTGAGATATGAAGGATATTGGTTCTGTGCCATCGCAGATGTAAGGAGGTATAAGTATTGCTGAGACGTTGGGAAGAAAACGCTGATTTCCGTTGAAAAAGGCACTTTGCAGTGATCTAAGTCAGCAGAAACATGACCCTAACCCTATATTCGGAGGATTTGATGGCAGAACACATCAGTTGCCAAAAGACAGCTGAACCACTGGCAGGCTCACATGTACAGTATTCTCTATGGGGAGTATAGCTCAGACAAATCCCAGCACATCCCATGCAGAGGAGGTATAGACAAAGCGTTCTAAACAGAACTTTCCACTTCTGGCGCCATATCTATATTAACCTGACTAGGATGGCGTCGACGTCACCTGGTAACCCCACGTTCCAGGACAGCTTTACAGCTGCTTTCTTGGCCTGTCCATATCCCACAGTTCGTGCCAGTGACCTACCATATTTTCGCGATATTTTCTCAAAATCACAGTGATGCGATGCAAATGGAAACGAATCGTATAGCGATGGCGTCGTGAGTAAGTAGAGAGAACATGACAGATGGGCAGAAGTAGAAAAGAACGACGTGCGATATAGGCAGGAATCAGAGGAAAAACTTTTCGCTTGTATAATCTGCGATGTGAAGGAAATGGAAGGGAAAGGCAGGGATCCTGTTTCCCCTACCCCACCTACTCCGCATGAAAAATAGATACTCCTGTCAGTTAAAACAGTACCATCTCCGCGTACTCAGTACACCAGGCCTTTTTTGCACAATCAGTTCAACTCCTCAAGCTTGTCCTTCCCCGCAGCTTGATCTCCTTCCACATCAAAGTTCTCGACCAGGTCAGGAACATCGTCGTCATCTTCATCGGCCGCACCAGCGTTAGGGGCCCTCTGTTGCCCTTGCTGCTGGATGGCCTGGTAAGATTCCGCGAGTTTACGCAGCGATGCGAGGGAATCAGGGCCCAGTTGGTTCAAGATTCCGGGGACAAGCTCCGTGAGCTCCTTCACATGTCCCGTACCGTAGATCGCGAAAGTGTTGGCAGAAACCGCGGCGTGCACTGCGTACAAGGACGGTTAACCTTATTACCCAGTAAACGAGCACATGGATCGAACAAGCGAACATGATGCAAATCATGCACCGCAATTGCATCGAACAAGGAGAGAGAAAAAAACACACCTTTTGGAGCAGTGAAGTGAAGCACGTTTCCATCTTCCCTGAACATGTTGACCTCCTCAACCCCAGGAATTGGCTGCACATTTAATTTCTTCAATGCGCCTTGAAGTTTCTTATCATCTTGTGCAGCGGAAGGTTTGGTCTTCCGTACTATCTTGCGGCGCATAGTCCCCTTTCCACCTTCGCGTCATTTCGTTTTATTCCAGAAGATGAACAAAATGTCAATATCGGAATATCGCGAGTCACGCTGCAGCACGTTGGCTGTAAAATTGCTCACCAATCCTGTTGGCTGCCGCCTGAGCCTGGAGTTTAGCCAATTTTGCTGGATCCATGTTGTTTTAGAGGTGGATCAGGAAACCTTTGGTTACTTTGGAGGAGGGACAACGAAAAGTTGCAACAAGGTTCAAAGGTAAACACGTGTATACATCGATAACCAACCCCGCGCCCTTTCAGGTCTGCGCCACCGACAGGTTGCGTGGTACGGCTTGTTCGGCCCATAAGTGGACGCTTAGATCCCACGAAAGCCTAGTAGTAGTTATCGATCTTCAGTACTGCAGTGTAGCTTAGCTCTATCCACATTCTTGTCAGGTTTATATCTAATGTCAAACCCAACTTTTCATATTCGACCAGCCAAGGTGGAGGACGTAGTATGTCAGGCTTCTATCGTGGCTGTGTCTCCAAGCTGATAAGATCACTGGTTAGGATACAATTTTGCAATTAATCATCGACTTGGTAAACACCCTTGTGCACAATTTCTACTTTGAATGACTGAACATATGTTATTGCATTCACGTACAGGCAACATATGAAAAGGAGCCTGAATCAGTCAAGGCTACTCCACAAATCGTAAGTAAACACGCATAGTCCTCTTTCCGCTGACACGGACACAATTCATTCGTACCCAGTTGCGCCAAAATTTGTTTGACACGCCCTATGCGCACACTCTTCTTGCTTTCGATGGGACGTCCGAAGATCCCGGAGAGCCTATCGGAATGGCGCTGTATTTCTTTAATTACTCAACTTGGACCGGCAGACCTGGCTTGTATGTGCGTATAAAATTCAGTGTGATTTACCTGCGTGATGCATCAGCGTGCATTCATGTTCATTCTGACTGTGTGAACAATTTTAAGTTGGAAGATCTATATGTGAAACCCGAATGCAGAGGAAAGGGCATTGGCAAGGCCTTCTTTGGTGAACTGGGCAAAATTGCACAGGAAAAGGTACTAGTAACTCTACGAGTCGTTCAACTCCGAGGAACATATACTAATCATATTCAAATACGAAGAACTGCCCTCGGCTTGACTGGAGCGTGCTCAAGGTGAGCGGCTGTACACTCACATATACTAAAGGCTCCGAGTCTAACTCCGTCATTTCACTAGTGGAATCAACCCTCTATTGACTTTTACGAGAAAACCTTGGGAGCTAAGGCTATGTCAGGATGGATGGGCATGAGGCTAGAAGAGCAGGGAATCGACAACCTGAGAAAATTTGTTGACAGTTCAGCCTAGTCACCCACCACATTGCTGCAGCGTTGCAGTGAAGGGGCCCCAGTCGTCACAGATTGTTCCTGAATATACTGTCAGGGTTTTATCGGGGGTTCCGATATAGACCTCGGATGAAGAAACCCTTGTCAATCACTCTTCGTGTGCCAGACCGTCATTCCGATGGCATAGCAGATGAAATGCAAATGTCTTCCATTATGAGCGTCACATCCTTGGTAAAAGCAAGTGACCAATACCACAAAGATGATTTGTTGTGGTCTACACCCCATCATAGCTTGCTCCTCCCGCCTGGTGGATAGAGTAAAACAAAAACAAATGAGTCACAATCGCCGCTGTGAGAACATACGAACACGCACCTTGCGCAGTCGTACAATAATAGGATCCTCTTTTAAGTCGTCTTTTTCTCGTGCAGGAACTTCGATTGAATAAGTGCGCAACACGGCTTTGACATCGGCGGTATGCACGGAGATCTATATTGTGAGAATGGTCAGCAAAAGTCGCATTGCCATCCCAATTCAGGAGCAATAGAGATGGGGCATGCGCCACATCGAATACATCTCGGCAGGCTCGTCAGGACAAAGGTTTACGCCAAACACCCAGAGACGTAAGTAAACATGCTGGACGGCCTACCTTTGCTTTCCGCATCACTTTGCAGCCGGGACCAATCCAAACTATGAGGATAAACTTCTCGCGTTGGGACTCCTTGTCGTTTGAGAATGTAACACGAGCATAGGCGTACGATGCCCTGGAATCGTCAAGGGCTTCACGTAATTCAGAGAGTCCCCCTACGCCAGTCTGTGTGACCTTGAGTTTGTCGGAGCGATCGGACTGTTCACAGCAGGTAAAGCGGATCCTAGGGTGTCACGACATGCAAGACATGAGGACAATGATCCTGACCTCATAGTCCAATAGCAACCAGTTCGTCTCGGATTTGTCGGCACGAACGTCCAGGTATGCTGAGAGAATCAAGAACACGATGTTGGTCAAACTATATTTTGACTAGTTTCCCGGAGTTCACGCTAACCTTCGTTTATCTGGGGATCAGACACATCGGCCATAGGGCTAGTCTATGAAAGTAAGCAGGCAAAGCAAAGTCTCGTACGACGTAACGAGTGAAAGTGGGCGCAGGTGAAAAGTGCAAGGGGACGATGAAACTGATCACTGATGGTTGGTTGAGACCCTACGGGATAGTGGTTACTATATTGCTGAACTCACGGATTACGCCGACTACTGCTATGGCCGCGGAGTCGAAAAAGGAAAGAAAATTATCGGCAATATTCAATGGTGACTTTCGAGTCCAAAATTCAAAACCACCATCACAATGCTGCAGGCCTTTCATTCATTCATTCATCATCTCCCTGCCATCAGTCAAAGGTCCTCGTGTTCGTTCAGAACCTCGTTTCATCGCTTCTATTCATCATCCATAAGAGAACCAAGGCAGCGCGACTGGCGTTCAACTGGTCACCCCAATCCTCTATCACTTGTTCAGGGGGAAGATGAACCGCTCGATCTGAGCGAAGATGATGATGAACCGCCTCCTCGGCCACGAAAGTATGCTACACAAGACGAGACACCCAATGAATGGCGGCAGCATCGGCTCACATTGAAGGAAGCATTCCCTGATGGCTGGAAACCGCCCCGAAAAATATCTCGTGAAGCTATGGACGGGCTGCGCACTCTTCATATGTACGATAAAGATATGTTCTCGACACCGGTATTGGCCGAAAAATTCAAAATTAGCCCTGAAGCTGTGCGTCGAATTCTACGGAGTAAATGGGAGCCTACGAGAGAGAAGAGGGTAAAAATGGCTGAAAGGGAGAGGCGCACAAGAGAAGAGCGGATACTGAAGAATCGGCTGGAGGAAAAGAAGCAGAAGTTAGAGCTCATATTGGAAGCTGCGAAAGATGGGATGGATAGGGCGAAACCTATGCAAAAGGATCGGCCCACCAGAGGCGTCAATTCCGGAGACGAGCTTTATTTCCAGTAGCGGGCCCGAGGTGTTCCTTGCATCATCATCGCTTCGTTCTTTAACTCCGGTTCGCAACCTCGTTTTCTTCAAGGTGAGAAGTAAATTGAGAAGTCGTACCTTAGGAGATGGGTATCACCCTGTGATCGCCGATCGATAGAGAGGATCAGGTCCGAAAGAACATACTATTGTGCATGTTGGCATATTAGCTGGTGGTATACTACATAATTAAAGGAATACATATCCGCTAGCAGAGATATAATGAATGAAGGGGAAAGGAATGGAAATTATAGCGAGCGTCAAAGTACATTATAACAAGGTCCTAAAAGTAGATGAATAATAATAATAGTGTTTAAAGAGTGCGTTGAAAGTACATTGTGCATGATGTTCATGATGAGTCCGAAAGTGCAAAAATCCTGGAATAAAACAAGTCTGTCCGACCTATAGCGGAAGCTCTGACCTCTCGTACTTCAGATAACATGATCCTTTGGCAGGGCGACATAGAAGAATATCATTCCAGTTGGGCTGTGGTAGAGGTTCGGGCCGCTTTCCGGTGCTATCAACCACATCATAGCGAAACCCTAGAAGAAACATTGAGGTAATAAGTTTTAGTTCCACTTTGGCAAGGCGCTGCCCCAAGCAAATGGTTTTTCCTGTGAAGTTATTAAGCAAAAGGCATAGCCTGAGCTAAAAGGAACCTACCACCGCCCCATCCAACGTATCCGAATGCGGTTTGCACTTCCTCCTTGCGTCCTGGATCAAACTTCCATGGATCGGGATATAGTTCTGGATTTAAATGGACATCGCTGAACGGGTACATGATATATGCTCCCGACGGAATCGTCTTTGCGTCAATAGAGACTTCAGGGCCAAGGTTCCGGCGCATAGCCGTGTGTGGCTGGGCTACGCGAAGAGTCTCGTGAATGATTGCGTCGAGTACAGGGGTTTCTGCCTCCCATGCTTCTAAGGGAATGGAAGCAAGGTGTGAAGAAAGAGAAGGTTTGGCCGAAGTACTTTCTGGTGGGGAGTACATTTCGAGAAGCCGCTTGATTTCATCTGTCGCCTTGCCTCTCCAGTCTGGATGGCCTCCAAGGAAGGTAATGAGCCAAGACGCTGTGGTACCAGTAGCTCGTGCGCCAGCAATCAGAAGTCCCATGATAAACTAATGCTATGTTAGTACCGCTTGAGTTTTGGAAATATTGAGACCTTACCCCGACAACCACCAATTTTTCGTCTCCAGCGTCAAGTAACATCTGTAAGGAGTCGTTACGAGAAATGCCGCTTGCTATTCGGGCGTCAATGGCACGGACAACAATGTCATATATTTCCTTCGTTGCTAGAAGTTTCTTTATCATGCTTGGTCCAGGAAACCATGGTAGGAGTACAGTGGCAGGGGTGGTTCCACTATCGAGTTTGTCATATAATTTCTTGAGACGAGCGACAATTGCGGGGTCATCTGCCAGCTCCGCACAAGACAGGGAGCGAACAGTGGTCTGGAAAATTAACTATAGAATTAAACAATAACAATAAGGTAAGTGGCTCAAATTTAGCACTAGAAAATATTTCGCTGACTTCATAGACTTTATCAAACGGGTCGAAAGTCCCAGAAGAACCCCACGAATCCATGACCCGCTGTGTGTCTTCAAGAATTGGGACAATTACTGATTATACATGGGCGTTAGCTAATAATATATTATGATTATTCTGTTAACATACACTGGTTAAGCGGTTCGTTCTTCTGAACGGCGGAAAGGCGTTTATGGATCAAGGCGATTCGACGGGTCTGGAGATCGGAAGTCACTCCACGGACCATGGGAATCTGTCAAAGGAATAAGTTTACGGCATAGTGGGACACGAGGATAACGTACAGCGCCTGAAAGGACCTTGAAGCCTTCGGTGAGGTCAAAACCTTTGTTAGCGAAAAACGCCTTTCGTGCCGACTCGCCAGAGACGACAACGACCGTATCCTAATTAGTCGCGGTCAGCTGGTGCATTATGATGTAGCGAGGGAAAGCATACGCGGAGGAGATTGAATTGGAACAAGGACTGTCCAGTAATGCGAAACCCAGAGTTGAGAAAGTCAAAGCGTTTGCGAAAAAATGGTACTATTGACAATAAGGGGTGACCTGGAAGAAAGACTGGTGAATTTTCGTCATGACCGTCATCTTTGTGTGCGCCAATCCCGAAGACGATAATAATAAAGAGGAGGACGAGAGCAATAACGAGCTGGGCCTGTAAGCTCGCGAGGAGGAAAGCATCTGCGGCAGATTGAAGCCCTACGGTATACATCGCTCTGGCTTGCAGAGAGGCTGAGGAGAGAAATAGATAGCACAAGGGAAGGGATGGACGAAGAAGGAGAGCCGGAGATGGGCCATTTTATATGGCAGCGGGTGCAGCGCGTCTGGCATGCAACGGCGCAGCGACACAGGTCCGAGATCAGTTAATAGGTTGGGGCATGTTTGGCAACGTTGTAACCTCAGGCTCAACATCACTATCAGTGTATAGTACGTGATCTACGCGAGCAGCGCGGTACCGTGCATACTGCTGCCGCTCGATCGATATCTCGGCTCCGACAAAGCGTCACTTTGCGTGGAACTCGCGTGTGCCCATAAATGTCAGAGACTCAGGCTGTTATAATACCCTCGAAACGTGTATATCGTAAGCCAGGGGGCATGCAATGTTTCTGTCCTTTGTCCCTCCATCTTTAGTTCATCGGGACCGCTCCCAGAGCGCACACATCATTATAAGCATTGAACCTTTCATAATCCTATACTGCAATCACCCCACATACCAGTATCGCCTTCACCTAGTTGCATGCTAATGCGTCAGTCACTCGATCCATATATCCAAATACCAGACTCATACGTACAAAGAATTATGGCCTGCAAAGCCTGGCGTACATCTCTTGCAGCCCTAGATTTGCGGCATGGACAACAACTGGTTGTAGACGGCAATACAACAGCGGTGTCCGTCATATCGGCCGGGCGTTAGAATTTTCTTGCTTTGGTTAGAAGCGGTGTCGAACTTCCTCAATCTTTTATGGGCGTCTTCCTCGAGGACTGGTCTTGCGAAAAGCTATCACTACCTGATCGTGTCAACGGTACCCCGCCTTCTCTTCTGTTGGGTCCAATGCAGAAGATACGACGGACCCGGAAAGCGCTCATATAGATGACAGCTGAATGGAACGTCGAAAAAGATTGTATTGACCACTCGAAGATCTAAGAATATCCTCAAGGCACGGTGTCTGCATGCTGCCCGTGGTCTTTCCGGAAACTCCCTAAAACGTTGCATGGATAATTCAGAGTCAAGTTATTGGCCAGTGCAGGACACTCGGTGATGTGGTAGCATATCGTTATCATCTACATTTCCGCTATGAGTAATTGAAAAAAAAAAATTTGTCCACAGATATGACACGTACACTCCTCGCGCCTAGATACACGCACATTGAACCTGTTCCGCCAACGGGAATAGGACCCCACTCACGGGATACAAGAGCCTACGCCTGAATGCCAGTGATCGAAGGCGGTCAAAATACATGCATAATGCGACAGCGCCGCTAGTACAACGCTAAAATGAAATATTTGGTGCGAAGCCAAAAAATAGTCGAACTTGCCCGGTGCCAAACGTTCCGGGATGCGATTCGCACTGCAAGGCGACGGGAATGAAAAAGGCACGATTTTCAGCTAAGGCACACATGGTCCAAATAATAGTATGGGCATGACGCACTAAGTCAACGCGCCAGCGATGTACAAGCCGCCAGATGTTAATAGCCATCCGAAACCCATTTCTGAGACTAACTTGAAAAAGCCGTGGGACATAAGCAACTGTGACACGGGTACAACAGCAGACAATCCAAGGCCTATGAACACCCTGGTCCGAGCACCCCGATGGGAAGGCTTTGCGTACTCGGGGTTCAAGACAATGTAACCTGCTCCTGCACGAAACGGGGCAGCTTCAGCACATAATCCATCGCCAGGAAACGGACACTGCACTTACCTGCCCCAGCCATGGCTATGAAGAGGATGTATAACACTTGGAAGAAGGGCTCACAGTAAAACCCATAGTACAGGCATGGAACGAAGGACCCGACAGTGAGGACTACAGCGAAAGCTCCGCTCAGGGCGTACTCAAACAGGTCCTGCTAGCAAACTTACCGACAATTCCAGAATAATCAAACGCATGACAGCGAGCAGTAACCTATTTGCTAATTGTAGCAATTCACGAGGGAGACCGGCTTAACATTCACTAACCTTTTCTGAATGGCAAGTAGCCGTATGGAATATGGCGCTAGCCGTCAGGCAAAACACTGCCGACAGCAGGAATATAACGAAAACGCAGGTATCAAGCCAGGTTGTGGAAGCGCCCGTTACTACATGGCTGGATGGGAAGGTAAACAGGAAGAAAACAAAGAGAACAGCACCGCCCAGGTGACTGTGTATGTTGACTTGCGTCGGAAAAGCAAAAATTCAAACTTAGCCAGAATCGTGTTGTAAACATGGAGACTCTACCTGTTTCATTGTGCAAATCTGTGTAGAGGGACGTTACGACTTCGAACTTCGAAAGATAAATATAAACACCCTCACAACCAAAGACCGACCTAAGGCATCCAATCCATCCGTTTTGCACGCTACATAGCGATAAGACTCATGAGCATATAGAACCCAGAAGCCTGCACTATGAGAGTTCCCAAAATGAAATTCAGGTGCTAACCGTCGATATCCAGTCAAGATATATTCGTTGTCTCTCTGCCAGTACGGTATTTCGTTCCAAGCCAACGTCACGGACTGTTTGGGCAACGCATTCTGGCCAAGAGATCTGTGTATAAACGAGGACGTCGAGTGTATAGCCTTGTCATCAGTGATATCAGACACGGACATGGTTCCACTTTGGGTACTATTCTCGGTATGTTTCTGCCTTAGCATTGTCGAGTGGTTTGGAGCGAGCGTGACGTAAATTTAAGTTGAGAGGAGGCTAGAATTTTGATTCTATGAAGTATAGCTCCTAGAGCGTATTTCTAGATCCTCGAAACAGTAACCCAAGCGCAACGATAGCCTGTGGGCAGCAAATAATATGGGGTATGGGGTCACGGTATCAACCTGAACAAGTCATTGCTTCCTAATTCCTGGGGTTTGGTGGGAAGCTCTGAGTTCGAACTCAGCGCTTATTGAACAGTGCCCCGGTACCGCTTTACTTATGTACTTACTTGATCACAAAAGAACTCTGATCCTGACAAGATTACCGTGGCCCTTAAGCAGAGCTTTATCCAGTTACAGTACGTTACAGTAAACCTAACAGACTTCATCATCGTATATCTAAATTACAACAAATTCCATATTAGTACACTAGCAGATGAGATCTTGGTGGGTACAGGGAAACTTCTACAAATATTGCAGATATGAGAGAATTCTATGGTACACAAGGCAGAATGGAAACGCTTCACAGCCGAATGTGCTTTCTTTCGCGCAATACAGAGACATATCAATGGCTCCTACGATATGAAGACCTTCTTTAGCGCAGAGAACTCGCAAGTAAGTTCAGACCGAGGGCAGGTCACTTGGCCATTATTCTTCGCTGCCATATCCTCTAAAGCCTGTAATTTATAAGCAGCCGCCACCAGAGCAAAATTTACTTGCGATGACTTACTTCTCTTGAATAAACATAACCATTGGGAAACGCCATAGGCATGTTATCTTCATCCATAATCTTCCCGCTCAGCCTACACACTATAGTCGAGTTCAGGTGGTGACTAAATGGAACCTCTTTAGATAACAGTCCTATGTCGGCATCACAGACAGGACAGTCAATGTTCTTCGTAGAATGGTAACACGTAGGAAGCTTCAGTGAGGCTAAGCCAGAATAAAGCGCAAGGTTGAGAAGGGGCTCTGTTGGGAGACTATTGAGATTGTAGATTGCCAGACGAAAAGCTTGAATCAATGACGTCCATCGCGAGGGATCATATAAGCGCTAGAGAATTCCTCAGATTAGACATCGATTAATGCAGTATCATACTCACTCGATATTGTCCACAGCTGGTCGTAGGAGGCATGGCGAGTAATGCAGATGCCTGAAGGATCTGTTTCATATGAGTCTCTTGCCATGCTATTAAATGCTTCTTGGAATATATAATGGCATCGCTGGATTTGCGGGCGCGGGCCAACTCTATATATTCCTGAAGTCGTAGCTCGAACTCTAAGGTACTCTACGAAGGTGTCAGTCATAATAAGGTAGGCCAGTACGAGTCTCTTTAACACTCACCTTGATTTTGCGCAGTGCAGTTTTGTTCTCGCTACACCAAGACAGAGCTTCAGTGCAACTATGTCGAGAAAGAGCCTCCTCAATGCGATGAATATCCGCGAACAAGTCAATGTCCACAAGCGTCTATGAAATAAACCAACTTAAAGTATGGTCAATATGTGAATTATAAAAACATACTTCTATTGACTTCTCCTCAGCAAGTTTCCTTGCCGTCTTCTCCTTGCCAGAGCGCAAGGCCCAGTCGACCAACCAGCGATCAAGCCGTGTGTCAGCCCATCGAGAAAATTCTGGCTCGCTTGTGGACTGGAGGGCCTCAACAACGGCAAGATGGTGTAAACGTTCGCGAGTAACGTCGAGGGTAGGTTTTCCAGCAGTATCCTGGAGCTCAGAGAGCTACACATTTTCCTGTAAGATGAAAACGGCCATGAGACCACCTCCGGACTGTGCTAACCTTACGTTTCAGGTTCTCTACCCTCCCTATCATCCCCTCCACGGTCTTTGATGCATCCCGAGGCGTAGAGTCGCCACTTTTTTCACGCCGTGAGAGATCGTTAGCGGATGCCTGAACGTTACCCAATTCCCGCTCAATATTCTTCTGTGACGCACGGAATACCTTGCGATAGTTCTCGTAAGGGACCTTCACGAAAGGGGTGAGTCGGAAAAGTGGCGTCAAATGGAATAATGTACATACGCGGGCAAAAGGTTGCTCGAACAGCATGACTCCATCTATATTCAACTTCCCCGTGCTCATGGTGTTGACTTGGATAGTCTAAGATCGTGCGATATAATAGATGTCGGACGAACGTTGCAGTGGTATGGTCGCTAGCCACTCAGTCACAATATCGGTAGTAACTTGCAACGACACTAATTCTATACTTTGTCGAGGCGAAGTCAGCGAGTTGGGAGGCTGTAGGTAGCAATGGGAGGTCCGCTTGCCGTCAAGCAAGCATGCCCACAGAAACCCCACGGCCATACAATGCGCATCACGTGCTAGTGGGGTTTCTCATGGTCACAGTTAAGTGCAGGACCCCTATTTAATACTACGAGGGGCCCGCTACAGTCAGGTTTTATGAAAGTAGGTATGAAAGTCTGGGTTATAGTAAGTTTTGTTCAGGTGATCGACAACATTGTTACTATTTATGAATCTATTATCGCCTAGACTGTTGACGTCGATCCCGCCACCAAGCTAGAATTTCTCTGCCCAACGCAACTACTAGCGGAAATGTGATGGATGCAAATAGTGGGGTGTAGACTGCATACTTGTGTTCAGCAGGAAAATATAGTAGTGCTAACATTCCAGGATTAAAGAAGGCGCGAGAAGCCAAGGAAAACGCCTCGCTGGACCAACGAAGCGCGAGCGTAGGCGAGGATGGTGATACCTTGTACACCTAGCAAAGCAGGAGATAAGCAACATGGATTACATTCAGCAGTCATAAAATTAACCTGTTCGAGCGCTGTAAGAGCATCTTGCACGTCTCCTTTGACATGTTGACCCACAGGCATGTTGTCAATTTGCTCCACTAATTTCACGATGCTGTACAGGGTTTCCTGGGCACCCTGAGTGGCTTCTAGTGCGCGACGCCGTAGGACAGCATCGAGTTGCCAATCAGACAAGGGATCATCGTCCACTAGATTCATCCCTGCAGGAATCGGGGGGACACCCAGAAGGGCCAGAAGCTGGTGACGGAACGCAGAGAAGACAGGCTGGAGATGTGATCGAGATAGAGATAGTTTGTCAGCTGCCTCGCCTGCAATGTTGAGTATGAAAACACCGCCCCATTGTGGTAATAAAAAGGAGCTTGAATCCGTCGGGGAACCTACATCGTCCGGAGTTCAGCAAGTTTGGTAGATGAGCGTCGTAAGGCTCACCAAAATCATCGAGGATGTACAGAGGTTTCTGGGTGGAGGATGGCACGAACAGTACAAAATGCAAAACTGGATCGTTGGATACGCTAGACGCTAAACACAATGTTTCAGAAGCACGGCATCAAGAATAATGACACAACCAACATAATGTCCAGTGTGCAGAATTTATGAAAACGGTGAGATCTTCCTGGCTAAGACCGTGTGCGCTGTCATTTCCGACCGTGACAGGTTGCGGTGCAAATGCTAATGGTGCATGTAATTGCACCTGACTTTCTATGGTGAAGTTGTGTAACACCGAAAGACTCGATAAAGTAGGCGAGAGATATTCTGGTATCTCGATCAATTTATAACTTGTACAAAACCAAGAAAATCAGACCAGCTATTGCGTTGTCAACATCCCAACCAGTGATTGTTTGTCCAAGGGAAGCATCCTCGTTTAGTAAAGAGAATGCAAGGCGGTATCGAGCTGCATATTGAACCACCCGTTGTTCTCGTAAATCGGAGTCCACCGAGGTATGGTAAGGTGCGACTAGACGAGACAAAATTTCAAGTACTTTACAGCACTGAATAAGTATTCAGGTAACAACCCTTTGGTCATCAGTCGACTTACAAGACGGAACATCATTCTCAGATATTGTCAGCTGCCTTTTGGGGCCCAAGGCTCCAGCCTTGCCAACAGCGACCGAATATGTACCGGGGATGGGAACAACCTCTTCACACACAATCAGCTTACAAAGTTTACATCCGAGGTGATTGCATACCTGCGTACCTCTATCCTCCTTCAAACGCAGTTGCATATCAATACCTTTCCATCGCTGTGAAGACAACAGCACAGGTTTTTGGAGTTGGCGGAAATCATTTTTCAATGATTGAATGTCTAGACTTGAATTCGTGGCATCCAGATCAATAGTTACGGGGAAGGCGAGCTCCTTTTCAACTTGGGCACGCACGCGAGCTGAAGGTAAGGATAGCCGCTCGATGCTGGTAGTATGCCACCAGAATGGAAGTGCAAGAAAGATAACGATCCAATACGACGCCAATATAGACCTTCGTGTCCTCTGGCTTTCAAAGCTGAGTTTTGACGGCTCCCTAAGCACAGTCTCGTCTTGCTGTTGGGTCTCCATGCATGCGCCTTGCAGAGCACTTGGCGCCTAAACAGGACGGCAACTCGGGATGTCGGAGTTGCAAACTAGACTACACTGTGGCGGATGGTCGACGGTTGTACCAAAGACCTGCACTCCAAGGCCATACAAAATCCTTTTATAATCAAGGTCTACCATTCTCTTCCCCTTTTACTGGTATTTCATGCTACTTTGATAGAGGAAATATCATCTGTGATATTCCCTTACTGTTCAACCACTAGGTTATACGCTTTCGGGTACGAATTGGCTGTTGTTGATTACTTTTTATCTCGCATTCTTGTCTGGCATGGCTTCCGCAAGCTTCGAACCACTCCCTCCTGCAGAAATCCGTCGTTCCTCGGGAGGTATCCCACAATCGACGTACGATGTCAGTAGACCATGCGCTGTATGTCCAAATCATTCAACTAAGTGTGACAATGTAGGTGCCATCAACTTCGTCAACGCGGCGCAGGTCTCCATCTCCAGGCCCTTCGCCTCGTCGATACGCACCATACGACAGTTATGTTCCTCGCGCAGGACCGCTCTACCGTGATGAATTCCAGAACAGCTATAGGCCAAATGTCTGGCGCCCAGGTCGCTCTTATTATAGCCGTAGTCCCTCGCCTGATCGCTACGAAGGCTCTCGAGTCTCTGATCCTGATCCTTGGGCACGACCGTCTCACTGGAAGTCGTCTTCTTGGACGGATAGACGCACCCATAGCCCTCCGCCTGCTTCGTGGGATAGAGGTCGCCGTGAGATCATGGCCGAGCGCATGTTTGAGCCTTCTGAAGCTTGGAAGCAGCATCATAGCGACCGGCCAAGTCGTCATGATTTGTACGATCATAGCCAGTATATGGTACATTCTGATACTCACTTGAACTTACGCAGCTCCGATTCATCGCCGGTTGACCGATACCAGGATCATCGCATGCGACCTCCAAGAGACTTATCTCCAAGAGCAGTATCACGGTATGATTATCCACATCACCAAATGAGCGACAGTTATCGCCCTTATTCTGGAGGTCACCCTAGCCGGGACTCTTATCCCGTCACACGCTCTGACACTTACAGACCTAGCTACGAGGATAACGGATCCTGGAGATCGACATACTCTCGTGATTCACCTCCGTCTAAAGCTTTCCAGAAACGAGATGCTTCACCAAATAATTACTCTCATCGAATATCATCCACTTATCATGATCACGGTATCGTGCGGCCCCACAGTCCTGTACGCTCGAGTGGTATTCCATCGCCTCGCCGTTTGTCCAATTCATTCCCTTCACGAGTCAGTGCAATGGAAGCACCAAAGAAGCCCGTTCCTTTATCTGATCGCCAGCAACATTTTACCCCACCCAGACCGAGGTCGCGTGGATCTTCGTTCTCGGACGAGCCCCCGTTCAAGAAGTTTAAATCTCGATCATCATCTCGATGCTCCGATATTTCTCATACTTTTAAGTCTGACATATCTGCTCGCTCAAAGTTCGATGTAGCTCGTCAATTACAACCCCCTCAAACAAATTTAATCACTAGCCAAAGGTAAGTACTCAGCAACACCGTGTTATGGTCACTTATTTTTATGTTATTTCTCCACAGTTATTCCCAACCAAGTAAAGATGGAGATCGTCGGTCTCCGCCAAGAAGTCACGAGATATCAAACGCATTGAACGGAGTGGAATCTAGTACAGCTGACGAACATCTTAATTTGACTGCCAGGGAGGAAGAGTCATCTGCGTCTCCCAGAACGTCGTCCTTACCTACACCGCCACAGGATATCTTCCCTCACCAAGGTACTGTCACTTTATTACATTCCAGTTTAGTATTTTACTCATTCCGCATTATAGCCATCGTGCTCCCTTCTGAATTCACGTTTGGTGACAAACTATTGGATTCCGCCAAATTTGACAACGTCTTCGATGATCAGTGTAAACTGCATGAGAACGTGACTCAGCCAACAGGCGAGGAACAACATCCCGAAGAGACGCGAGTTCTATCTCCTGTCCCTTTGGAAACGGCTGCCGTAGATGCTGGCTCTAAATCCCCTGATTCGAAACATGTCCAAGATCACGATCATACATCCTTGCTCGCTCCTTCTGATACACCACAAGAGGCAAGTCCACCTCGTATTGATGCAATACCTGAACCCTTGGCAGCCCATGATGCACCGCCTAGTTGCGACATACAAGCATCGACTGGTCACGTTCCGGATGTCTTGGATGGTGAAACACGCGAAAGCCACTTCACTGCTGTTGCAGACCAGTTGGAAGAGACTTCCAGGGACGCAAGCGTGGTCTTGTCTGGTGGAAGGGAACTACCTGCAGTAAATTCCACAGCTGAAGCGCTTCGAGTTGTCGTCATGACAAGGCTTCGGTGCGATCGACAGACACGAGAAGAGCGTGTACTTCCTGTGTTGCGGGCAAATTTGGCCCTGGTACAGCACTCTCCATCGGGCCCATCCACATCTCCGGAGGCGTTGATACATGAAATGGTCGACTTCCGGCACACGCAGATAGTTGATATGCATACCACGATCAGACCATTGCTGCTCCAACGCTTTAAAGATCGTCAATCTTCCACAGCAGATAAGGCTCAAAAACTGCGAGAGGAATATATGGTCCTTCATGAACGTTGGCTTGCCCATTGTGCTCGTTTAGACAACGCGCATAACAAGAATGGATCACTTGAAGAATCAGTTGTTGCTTCAGGTCGATCTACCCGTCGGTCCGCTGCAATTCTTGGTGATGCTGTTCGCTCTGACCTCGAGATGGAACAAATAATTGCCAGTCTGGGAGTTGAAGAACTCACAGATCCAAATCACCTCGCCATCAAGAACGTTGCCAAAATCCCCGATATGATTTCTGTCACAGACGGATCTGTTAGCTGCTTGTATGACGACACAAATGGTCTGGTGGATGAGCCTATGGAATTTTATAATTCACAATTAGGCATCGAAGATTGGACGGATGAGGAAAAGGCCATATTCAACACAAAATTTGCAGCTCACCCTAAGCAGTTTGGTCTTGTCGCGGACCATCTTCCCAACAAAACTGCTGCACAGTGCATTACTTATTACTATCTGCACAAGAAGGCACGTGTTGATTTCCGGAAGGTGGTCACACAGTATGGTCCAGGTAAACGCCGCAAGGGTGGTAAAAGGACAGATAAGCGGAAGGGTAACGCGCTTTTGGCGGATATAAGGCAGCATGATGCAGAAGTATCTCGCGATTCATCTTCAGCTGCACTGAATGGCGGAGGCAGCAGACGTAAAAAGGCACTGATGCGCACCGGCGTTGCTGAAGAGCCTAAAAAGCCAACTGCCCGTCGTAATGTAATCCAATCTGAGCATACCCCGACCTCAGGAACATCAACGCCCGACCCCGAGCCTAACGGACAAAAGAAGAGACGTCGAGCTCCAGCTTCCGTTCGTTCAGCGGCTATCAACGGTTCGGTCGAATGCGACGAGGGCGCTACAGTAAGTGCTTAGATGTTCAAGCTGAAGGAAGTATTTAAAGTTCTCACAAACCAGGATCAAAGCGGTGAGCGCAGGGTGACAAGAAAAGGACGAGCTAGTCGTAAAGGGAAAGTGCAAGCGGCTACCCCCTTAGAAGAACCAGCAGTCAGTTTGGAAGCTACGAAGTTCATTGACCAAAGTGATGCTACAATTCGACGTAGATCAGCTGCTGGAACTGTGCACTGGTCTGACGAAGACAAGAGTTAGTTGATCCCTCCCGTCTGCGTTCCTTAGTAATTGAACTTATTTTTCAATCTAGGTTTATTTCTCGCTCTTCTCGCTCAGCATGGTGATGATTTCAAGCGCATAGCAGCATCCATGCCGAACAAGGTGTGTTTCTCTCTTTCCAATAATGAAAAACATGCTCATTTTTTACAAGACTACTATTCAAGTCAGCAATTTTTACAAAAGCAATGTGCATGAACTTAATTTGGAGAATGTCGCGGCCTACGCACCCAAGCGCTCGCCGACGCCTGAGGTTTCTCACGATACCTGGAAGGAAGGAGTGTATTATCCAGGTTCTGGTATTATGTCCCCAGTTGCGGGCGCAGGAACACCCGTGAACTCGGGCTCCAGCTCTCCGCCGCGTCGGCTGCAGATTCGAGAACTGCTTAGAGCAACCTCTGCAGACGGAAGGCCCTCTCCGTTACCATGGCTAGAAAATGAATCTACGTTTAGTGTGCAGGGTTCCCCACTTGGCCATTCAACTACTGTCGCGGTAAATTCACAGAGTGCTGAGTCTGTACACCCACATTCCCCATTATTGCCTCGTACTCATCCGCCTTCCAATTTCACCCGCTTTGTTACAAAATCGCGAAGTGCTATGGGGCATGACATGAGCCATGATGCATCCATTTCATCACCTCAATCGTTATCATTTGTTCAAAGTCTGAATCCGACTACTTCATATACCCGCTACCCAGAGACATCATACCCCATTCAAGATATGGTCAGAGCCGACCGCGGAGAGCCGATGCTGGACGCTCGAGTTGGTGTACCCAGCTCACTCCTGTCTCAATTGAGAGTTCAAGTTGAGGATGGCATCTCTAACTTTTCATCCTCCAACGACCTGCGGATTCCAAACAACAATGCCGTTCGGTACACTTCATAGACGAATGCGTTACTAAATACCTTTGCTTTTGGCCTCCAAGGATCGACATGGCCTGTCGGTTTATTTGGGCCTCTCGCACCCATAGATATTATGATGTTGTGCTGGGTTCTTCGACGGATATAAAGCTCTCTTCGTATGGCCTCAACTTCTTGTAGAAACTGGCTTAGCGTCAAGCTTGAGCTGGGTTTTGTAGGCTTACTGTATCTTTATAATATTTTATCCTCGCGCGATCCACGTTGGTATCGTGATCTATTGATTGGTTCAAGGGAAACACTCTAAATCCAAGCGACTAGCTGTTATGATTATCGTGCTGCAATTGCAGCTTGCGAGGGGTAGTCTTTCCAGCAGTGACAGGCATCGGCATCGCTCTTAAGCTCATTATATTATATACAACTGATGACAGCACAGGTTGATTTGTTAGCTACAATTTCACGAACTTGAAAGTACATTGTAAGGGTTCGATGTCAGCTGGCTCAACGACGCCCTTCGACCATGACAATATGATAGCCGAAGTTTGTCTTGACTAGTGGAGACAACATTGGCTTATCCACAGTCGAAGGCTCGAGTGCAAAGGCTGCTTCCTGGAATGCACCCTAATCATGTGTTAGCAGACAAAAACCAACAAGTGATCGGTGTGGGAAACTTACAACCATGGATCCTCGGACCATCCATCCAAGGCTTCCTCCAGCTACATATAAGTCAGTAGCCACACGCCCTGCACCGATGGGGGTGTCCACGAACCTTTAGCCTTATCTTCAGAATACTCCTGTGCAACCTTATCAAATCGCTGGCCCTCCTGAGAAGTGTTCTAAGTAAATAAACAGCAAAACGAGGTCATAATCAAACCTGAAGTTTCTGCAGAGCCTCTGTAGCTTTGGAATGTTTTTCACATAAAATGTGGCGAACGTTAACTGCTGTAGCAGGCTTCAAACCTCCCTTTCCCTATAGCTTAACGCCATCAGCTGCGAGCGTAAGCGGAGAGAACGCGCCCAAGCAGACAGACTTTAGATTGCGAGGAATCATCGTCTTTCCCTGCGTTTTTCCCACTGGCCCCTTTCTTTGCAGCAGACTTTTTCTCTGTGGAGCCTGACTGCTTTTTGGCCATCGCAAGGTGTGACTAAAGCGGTAAAGTCGATAAGAATTCAAGTTTAAAATATAAGTGCTTCAAGCTTTAGGTCCAATGAATCGAAGAAGGAAAGAGCGCAAGCCAGCTCGGAGATCTCTTGGATGGATATTTTAGAATTGGCCAAGGACTGAACTCACAGATGATGTGCAGTCCTCAAGATAGTGCCTACTAGTGAGACCCTAGTAACTCAGCGGATGTCACGGTGTCAGTATCAGTAATCGTGTATGTTGTGACCTATTTGGTTACAGAAGAGCGAAACAGGTCGAAGTCACCGAGTTCTATGTTGTTGAGAAGGAACGACTATCTTCCTTCGAATCTTTTGGACTGCCTACGGGAGACTAACCGAGTTCAGTCATGGCCAACAGTAAAACACCACACTCAAAACCTCTGTAAAAAAAACTATCGTTATTTCATAGTTGTTTAGGAAGTTCCAAATAAATGTGCGTCCTACAGAAAAATAAAGGCGTTTCCATTACTTTATCTAATTTGAAACATCAACAGTTGTGAGGATCACAATGGCAGCAAATTTGGACTAATTCCGAGTGGGAGGATCCAGGGGTCGTAGCTGCACTCACCATCTCTTTTTCGCCACCGCCCACTGGCTCACTAGAAATTATCCAGCACAAATGGACCACCGACTGATGAACGAAGTACCAGACGTGATCCTTCGATCAGGAGATGGTCAGGAGTACAAAGCTCACAAATATCTGTTGTCACTTGCGTCCCCTGTGTTTTCAACCATGTTTACCCTGCCTCAGGGTTCGGAATCGCCGTCGTCGCCATCCAATCGCGATGGACTACCTGTGGTGGACATGCTTGGAGATAATGGCAAAGTTTTGCAGCGCTTGCTCGAAATGTGCAATCCTACATATTTGCACGAGGAAAAGCCTGTAAAGACGCTGGATGAATGGAAGGAAGTGTTTGCCATGGCACAAAAGTTCGAGATGAAAGGGGTGGGATACTACCTCCGCAGAAATCCGGGGTGGTTCGCCGAAAAGGAACCCTTGCGAGTTGTTTCTCTCGCAGTGCAGTCGAAAAATGCCGCAATAGCACGGAAAGCTGCCTCATCTTGCCTCGCAGTTCCCTTCAAAGATTGGAAAGTGTTCCCAGAAATGGAGTCCATAACGGGAGGAGATCTTCAAGGATTGCATAACTACTATATCAAGTGTGGAGAATCTGCCGCTGCGATAGTAAAGACTTGTGACGAACGCCTATGTCACTGCGTTGGGTTCCACTGCGTGGAATGCGCCGCAAGCAACAGATCGTTCAGTCATTGGGACACGGCAGCTGTTGGATGCACGGAATACGATGTAGAACTCGAAGATCAGGAACACAGCGGTGCAATACGCCTGTGGTGGTGGCAGTATGCAGAAGGGCTGTGCCGTGCCCTTGAGGAGAAGCCTAAAGAGAAACGATAAAGAATTCGACTGAGCTTATGCTTACGGCACTAGCTCGTGCAAACGAGTGCAGTTTCTGTAAAGAGAGAGCTGCGGATCACATTGCAGAAGACACGCGCTACCTGACGGAGCGGATCGATAGTACGATTTCAGAGGTAAGTAATAATCAAAGAGGGTGCACCAACGCTGTCTAACTATATCATATCAGATTACTTCGAAAGCAATCTTTTTCAAAGCTAATTACGCGAGCGTTGAAATCAAACTATGACTTACAAACACGGAAAGTCAAGAAGTGCCGTATCAACTGTAATTTGGGGGATGTGAATCAGTTCTTCAGTGCTCAGGTCATGTGTACGATATCCGTTACGTGTTGTTCGAGGCCCTTATTTTATTTATCAGAAAGCTGAATGTAACGTGCTAACCTATCAGTAAATGACATAGAGAATCTCACCTGACTCAGTATGGGGTTATTCTGAAGTGATACCACGTTCCCGCAGCTACCAGTAGTACGTGCTTCAGCGCTAAAAGAGTAAAAGGTAAGCTTCGTAGCGCTTTGATTACGTGGAAAGGGGCCCATTCTTATCCTGAGAACGAGCAGCGCACCATACATATCAGGACAAGATCAGTTATAAAGAAGATATTGATATAAGAGGATACCTACCTTTCTCCACCACCCATCCTATCTCACCCATCTCACAAGTGCATCGCTAACATGGACAACGCCACAGACCATAACCACAGCCTACAAGTTGATGTAATCCTACGATCAGCAGACGGTCATGACTTCAGATTCTATAAATACTTGCTATCGCTCGCATCCCCCGTATTCGACACCATGTTCGCATTGCCTCAACCGTCTCTGTCGTCGTCGTCGCCTGATTCGAAAGATGGCTTGCCGGTGGTGGAATTAGCAGAAACGAAGCCAGCTTTGCAGAGGCTGCTTGGGATGTACCTTCCTGACTATCTGGAGAAAGACGGGAAGATAGCCAGTGTAGATGAATGGAAAGAGGTTTTCAGTGCAGCCAACAAGTACGAGATGAAGGCTGTGGTGAAATGCCTCTCGTGGAACTTGGAGTCTCTCGCTGAAGCGGAGCCCATGCGGGTCTTCGCCCTCGCCACCCAACATGGACTGAACGAGGCCGCTCAAAAAGCGGCCTTCAATACCCTCAAAGTGCCATTCGGGGGGTGGGGCGCATTCCCAGAGTTGGAATGTGTGACAGGAGGCGACCTACAGAGATTATTCCAATACCACACTGCATGTGGAAGGCTTGCCAGCTCTACCCTGAAAGATTGGTTCTTCAAAGTCGATAAGGCGTACTGTTGGTATAACTGCAGCAGTGGGAAAATATGGAACGGGTCGCAATATGTCAGCAATTGGTGGCAGACATTCACAGAAGGCCTTGCTGTTGTCCTTGAGAAAAAGCCTCTGGGGGCGACAGTGGAGGAAGGTGAATTAGCCTCCAAAGCACTAGTTGCAGCGAGCCTCTGCCCCAATTGCCGGACGATAGCTCCCGCAGATATGGAGAGATTCAGACGTGCATTTGCGGCCAGACTTGATGAAGAAATGTCAAAGGTAAGTCAAAAAAATCATTCAAAAGCGACATCATGATAACCAACCTTCCCATCTGCGCCATCTGCGAACCCTTTAGATTGTTCTGGAGAGTCGATCCTGAGGTTTCCGGGTCTTGACGAGATGCCAATGCTTCAGATCAGCGAATGGCAAACTGAGAGAGAAAGGCTGGGGTAGACGTACTATATGTATCAGATAGCGGGGTGGAGTGACAATACATACATGCTTCAGATCTCTGCCTGATCAATGGGTCTGTGAGTAACATGTCAATTGGTTTTGTCGATGGCATTGGAATTCTCGCCTGCCATCAATGGGTGATATGTCCAAGTAGTGCTTACATTCGCTGGGAAGGCAAGAGTGCGGTATTGGTCTTAACGCTGCCATCAATGGATGATATGTCCAAGTAGTATTTGAATTCGCTGGGAAGGCAAGAATGCGGTATTAATCTTAGCGGCTTGATACTGTCAATGTTAAAAGGGGGCTGGTAGTAATCTCTCTCGGCAAACCTGATATAATAAGAGAACCAAACAAGGATGGATTTCTCCGTATAAGGGGCTACTACCCCTAATTCTGAGCGCGACTATTAAAATCTGATAGCAGGACACACAGAGATCAGTTACGAGCAAGACATCGTAGTCAAAAGTCAATATCAGAGAATCCCTCCCTCTGAAACCCTCTCCTCACCGCACATTCCCCTCCACCTAACAAGTGCATCGGTAACAATGGAAAACGCTGAGGACCACCATCACAGCCCACAAGCCGACGTGATTCTGCGTTCAGCAGACGGCCATGATTTCAGATTCTATAAATGCTTGCTATCGCTCGCATCACCCGTGTTCGACACCATGTTCACATTGCCTCAACCGTCTCTGTCGTCGTCGTCGCCTGATTCGAAAGATGGCTTGCCGGTGGTGGAATTAACAGAAACGAAGCCAGCTTTGCAGAGGCTGCTTGGGATGTACCTCCCCGACTATCTGGAGAAGGACGGGAAGATAGCCAGTGTAGACGACTGGAAAGAGGTTTTCGACGCAGCCAACAAGTACGAGATGAAGGCTGCGGTGAAATGCCTCTCGTGGAGCTTAGACTCTCTCGCTGAAGCAGAGCCCATGCGGGTCTTCATCGTCGCCACCCAACATGGACTGAACGACGCCGCTCAGAAAGCAGCCTTCAATACCCTCAAAGTGCCATTTGGCGCTTGGGGTGTGTTACCAGAGTTGGAATATGTAACAGGAGGCGACCTACAGAGGTTATTCCAATACCACAACGCATGCGGAAAGCTTGCCAGTTCTACCCTGAAAAATTGGTACAAAGTCGATAAGGCATACTGTTGGTATAGCTGCAGCAACAGAAACACATCGTGTGGGACAGCATGGAACGGGTCTTTCAGTGTCACAGATTGGTGGGAGACATTCGAAAAAGACCTTACGGTTGTCCTTGAGAAAAATCCTCGAGGAGCGGCAGTGGAGGAAGGTAATATCGCTTCCCAGGCACTGGTTACAGCGAGCAAGTGCGACACTTGCCGAACGAAAGCTTACGCAGATATGGAGAGATTCAGACGTGAACTTGCGGCTAAAATTGACGAAGAGACTTCAAAAGTGAGTAAAAAATGGATCGAAAGCAATACCATAAAAACCAACCTTCCCATCTGCGAACCAATGCAGATTGTACTGGAGAGCCGATCCTGAGTTTTCCACTTCGACGGAATGTTTCGGGTCAATGATTGACAAACCGAGAGAAGGTCTGGAGTAGCTGTAAATGTGCTATATGTATTAGATAGCAGAATGAACAATTATACACGCCTCAAGTCTCCGCAGATCGACGGGTGATAGTTCCGAGTGGTACATGGGGTCACTGGAAGAACAAAAGACAATCTTAGCGCCATGATACCCTGGAAGGGCGCCCACCTCTATTCTGAGAATGAGCAGCGCACCATACATATCGGGATAGAGATCAGTTTATATAAAGAGGATATCGATATCAAAGGATCCCTGCCTTCCTCCACCACGCACCCCCATCTCAACCACCCGAGTCACAAGTGTGCTATGGAAGACACCGAACACAACCACCAGAGCCCACGAGCAGACGTGATTCTGCGTTCAGCAGATGGCCACGACTTCAGGTTCTACAAATACTTACTATCGCTCGCATCACCCGTGTTCGACACCATGTTCACACTACCTCAACCCTCCCCATCACCATTGCTCCCCAAATCGGAGGACACAAAAGATGGTTTGCCAGTGGTGAAACTTGCAGAAGAGAAACAGGTTTTACAAAGATTGCTGGGGATGTACCATCCCGGATTTTTGGAGAAAGATGGGAAAATAGTCAGCCTGGATGAGTGGAGACAGTTGTTCAATGCAGCCACAAAGTATGAGATGAAGGATGTAGTGCGAAGCCTGCCTTGGAGTTTAGAGTCTTTTGCTGAAGCGGAGCCCATACGGGTCTACGCCCTCGCCACCAAACATGGGCAGCGGGAGATCGCTCAGAAGGCGGCATTTAATACCCTCCGACAGCCGTTTGGGGAATGGGAGTTTGTCCCAGAGCTGAAATATATAACAGGAACCGACCTGCAGAAATTGTTCTGCTACCACGTCGCATGCGGAAAGCTGGCTAGTTCCACCATAGAATCTTGCCGCCAGAACGCAAATATACTGGCGGGTTCTACATTTTCTTGGTACACCTGCCGCTCCGGGTCGAGTGACTGTAAGTCTAGTGGGCTATGGTGGCAGAAAGTCATAGATGAACTTGCTGTTGCCCTCAAGCAAAAGCCAAGAGGGGGGGTATTAGAGGAGGGACATGATTTGATTACCCGAACATCACTTGCAGTAAACGACTGCTGCATTTGCCGATTGAAAGCTCCCGCAGATATGGAGAGATTCAAACACGAAATTGTAACCAAAATTGATCAAGTAATTTCACAGGTGAGCTAGAAATTATTCGGGAAGCAACTTCATCAACCCATCCAGATTACGCTGAAGTACCGACTCCCACCGACAATTTATCGTGCCAGTAGCCCATTACTAGCGAGGGCCATCTATAAACCATGCAGATTACGCTGGAGTACCGACTCCTAATTTATCATGGCCCAGAGATAAGTCTGGAGTAGACGTACTATATGTATCAGATAGCTGGGTGGGGTCAGCCAACACATGGTGTTACGGAAAGACGTGTACAGCCAAGCACAATAACCATTTGCGTTGTCCCGGTTTGTCTTGTTCCGTTGTTGATCAAACTGCAACAAATTCATCATGTTCAAGTGACGCCCTTGTGCTTTAAAGCTTCGTGTTCCAACTGGAATTCCGTGACGCCCAATTCGATCGACCGTTAACCCGTCCTACGGTTTCACCACGACCTGTTACCAAATGTTGGATTGGACAGGAACGGTAAGTTTTGACAGCGGGAGGGAAGGAGGGGGCCAACATGGAAGTGGGAATGACCCAGCAATAGGACTGAACTTCAGAACCGAATATGACGGGGTCGACGGGCCGTTGAGTTCTTGTCTACTGTATAGATTCTGTATGGATACATATTCGGGCCTGACGCTTCGTGCTGCCATCTCCAACTCGATGAGAGTGATGGGATGTTGTGTGTTGTATGATGTATATGCTATCATGGAATATCAAGGTGGGAGCGTCGAGGAAGTGCCC